>NW_027010718.1:0-29225 GCF_036934945.1 Oncorhynchus masou masou | reverse complement strand
TCCGGTTGGAGCGAGCGGCCGCATCTACACTTCGGTCCGCAGGTAGTATAACTTTTTATAACTTTTCATTACACTTCATTACATTTCGTTATAGTACAACGGTTTGATTTGTCTAATCTTAGCAATTTCTTCTTAGCCAGCTACATAGCCGTCTTTGTATCAACGACAATTGCATAATTATCGTATTTCGTCGTCCTAACGTATCTGCCCAGCAGCTAGCTAAGCAGCTAGCTAAGCAGCTAAGCAGCTAGCTAACATCCACTGTCCACTAGCACTGTAGAAACTATTACACTCAACTGAACGACTCGATTAGCGTTGTGTCAGCTAGCTACATAGTTGTCTTCGTATCCAAGATAATTGTGCAGTTTAGAGTGTAGACTTAGAGTGATTATCTTAATTTACCGAGGTTAGCTAGCCAGCTATTTGTCGTCCTTAACGTAGGAAATGCTGCTAGCTAGCTAGCCAACAGCTAACCAACCTCTACCGAATTGAACTCCAACTACCCGGTCAACATTCCGCGTCGTTCCACAGGTAGTATCACATTTTCATTTCACTTCATTACAGTACAACGGTTTGATTTGTTTGATCGTAGCTAGCCAGCTACATAGCCGTCTTTGTATCTAAGACAATTGTGTAGTCTAGAGCGATTTTCTAGGTTAGCTGGCCAGCTATTGTCGTTCTTCTAACGTAGCTAGCCAGCTAGCCCCCGAATAGCAGCACTGTAGTAACTATTACAGTACAACGGTTTGTTTTGTTTGATCGTAGCTAGCTAGCTACATAGCCGTCTTTGTATCTAAGACAATTGTGTAGCCTAGAGCGATTTTCTAGGTTAGCCAGCCAGCTATTGTCGTTCTTTTAAAGTAACGGAACGCAATCAACCTTGCTAGCTAGCCAGCTAGCCCCCGAATAGCAGCACTGTAGAAACTATTACACTCGACGGAACGACTTGATTAGTGTAGTGTCAACATCGCAGCCACTACCAGCTAGCCTACTCCAGCAGTACTGTTTCATTTCAATCATTTTAGTCAATAAGATTCTTGCTACGTAAGCTTAACTTTCTGAACATTCGAGACGTGTAGTCCACTTGTCATTCCAATCTCCTTTGCATTAGCGTAGCCTCTTCTGTACCCTGTTAACTATGTGTCTATCTATCCCTGTTCTCTCCTCTCTGCACAGACCATACAAACGCTCCACACCGCGTGGCCGCGGCCACCCTAATCTGGTGGTCCCAGCGCGCACGACCCACGTGGAGTTCCTGGTCTCCGGTAGCCTCTGGAACTGCCGATCTGCGGCCAACAAGGCAGAGTTCATCTCAGCCTATGCCTCCCTCCAGTCCCTCGACTTCCTGGCACTGACGGAAACATGGATCACCACAGATAACACTGCTACTCCTACTGCTCTCTCTTCGTCCGCCCACGTGTTCTCGCACACCCCGAGAGCTTCTGGTCAGCGGGGTGGTGGCACCGGGATCCTCATCTCTCCCAAGTGGTCATTCTCTCTCTCTCCCCTTACCCATCTATCTATCGCCTCCTTTGAATTCCATGCTGTCACAGTTACCAGCCCTTTCAAGCTTAACATTCTTATCATTTATCGCCCTCCAGGTTCCCTCGGAGAGTTCATCAATGAGCTTGATGCCTTGATAAGCTCCTTTCCTGAGGACGGCTCACCTCTCACAGTCCTGGGCGACTTTAACCTCCCCACGTCTACCTTTGACTCATTCCTCTCTGCCTCCTTCTTTCCACTCCTCTCCTCTTTTGACCTCACCCTCTCACCTTCCCCCCCTACTCACAAGGCAGGCAATACGCTCGACCTCATCTTCACTAGATGCTGTTCTTCCACTAACCTCACTGCAACTCCCCTCCAAGTCTCCGACCACTACCTTGTATCCTTTTCCCTCTCGCTCTCATCCAACACTTCCCACACTGCCCCTACTCGGATGGTATCGCGCCGTCCCAACCTTCGCTCTCTCTCCCCGCTACTCTTTCCTCTTCCATCCTTTCATCTCTTCCCCCTGCTCATACCTTCTCCAACCTTTCTCCTGACTCTGCCTCCTCAACCCTCCTCTCTTCCCTTTCTGCATCCTTTGACTCTCTATGTCCCCTATCCTCCAGGCCGGCTCGGTCCTCCCCTCCCGCTCCGTGGCTCGATGACTCATTGCGAGCTCACAGAACAGAGCTCCGGGCAGCCGAGCGGAAATGGAGGAAAACTCGCCTCCCTGCGGACCTGGCATCCTTTCACTCCCTCCTCTCTACATTTTCCTCCTCTGTCTCTGCTGCTAAAGCCACTTTCTACCACTCTAAATTCCAAGCATCTGCCTCTAACCCTAGGAAGCTCTTTGCCACCTTCTCCTCCCTCCTGAATCCTCCTCCCCCTCCCCCCTCCTCCCTCTCTGCAGATGACTTCGTCAACCATTTTGAAAAGAAGGTCGACGACATCCGATCCTCGTTTGCTAAGTCAAACGACACCGCTGGTTCTGCTCACACTGCCCTACCCTGTGCTCTGACCTCTTTCTCCCCTCTCTCTCCAGATGAAATCTCGCTTCTTGTGACGGCCGGCCGCCCAACAACCTGCCCGCTCGACCCTATCCCCTCCTCTCTCCTCCAGACCATTTCCGGGACCTTCTCCCTTACCTCACCTCGCTCATCCAACTCATCCCTGACCGCTGGCGTCCCTTCCGTCTTCAAGGCGAGAGTTGCACCCCTTCTGAAGAAACCTACACTCGATCCCTCCCGATGTCAACAACTACAGACCAGTATCCCTTCTTTCTTTTCTCTCCAAAACTCTTGAACGTGCCGTCCTTGGCCAGCTCTCCAGCTATCTCTCTCAGAATGACCTTCTTGATCCAAATCAGTCAGGTTTCAAGACTAGTCATTCAACTGAGACTGCTCTTCTCTGCATCACGGAGGCGCTCCGCACTGCTAAGCTAACTCTCTCTCCTCTGCTCTCATCCTTCTAGACCTATCGGCTGCCTTCGATACTGTGAACCATCAGATCCTCCTCTCCACCCTCTCCGAGTTGGGCATCTCCGGCGCGGCCCACCTTGGATTACGTCCTGCCTGACAGGTCGCTCCTACCAGGTGGGCGTGGCGAGAGTCTGTCTCCTCGTGGCAGCTCACCACTGGTGTCCCCCAGGGCTCTGTTCTAGGCCCTCTCCCTATTCTCGCTATACACCAAGTCACTTGGCTCTGTCATAACCTCATGGTCTCTCCTATCATTGCTATGCAGACGACACACAATTAATCTTCTCCTTTCCCCCTTCTGATGACCAGGTGGCGAATCGCATCTCTGCATGTCTGGCAGACATATCAGTGTGGATGACGGATCACCACCTCAAGCTGAACCTCGGCAAGGCCGGGCTGCTCTTCCTCCCGGGGAAGGACTGCCCGTTCCATAATCTCGCCATCACGGTCGACAACTCCATTGTGTCCTCCTCCCAGAGCGCTACCAGAACACTGGCGTGATCCTGGACTGCCATCGTTCTCAACCAACATCATGGCGGTGGCCCGTTCCTGTAGGTTCATATACGCATCGCAGAAGTACGACCCTGCCCACTACTGGGAAGCGGCGCAGGTCTAATCAGGCACTTGTCATCTCCCGTCTGGATTACTGCAACTCGCTGTTGGCTGGGCTCCCTGCCTGTGCCATTAAACCCCTACAACTCATCAGAGGCATGCCCAGCCCGTCTGGTGTTCAACCTTCCCAAGTTCTCTCCCGTCACCCCGCTCCTCCACTCTCTCCACTGGCTCCCAGTTGAAGCTCGCATCCGCTACAAGACCATGGTGCTTGCCTACGGAGCTGTGAGGGAACGGCACCGCAGTACCTCCAGGCTCTGATCAGGCCCTACACCCAAGCAAGGGCACTCGTTCATCCACCTCTGGCCTGCTCGCCTCCCTACCATTGAGGAAGTACAGTTCCCGCTCAGCCCAGTCAAAACTGTTCGCTGCTCTGGCCCCCCAATGGTGGAACAAACTCCCTCACGACGCCAGGACAATGGAGTCAATCACCACCTTCCGGAGACACCTGAAACCCCACCTCTTCAAGGAATACCTAGGATAGGATAAGTAATCCTTCTCACCACCCCCTTAATGATTTAGATGCACTATTGTAAAGTGGCTGTTCCACTGGATGTCAGGAAGGTGAATTCACCAATTTGTAAGTCGCTCTGGATAAGTGCGTCTGCTAAATGACTTAAATGTAATGTAATGTCTATAACTACATGCTGAGTATCCTACTACAGGTGTTGTTGCCTAGCTATAACTACATGCTGTGTAGTCTACTACAGGTGTTGTTGCCTAGCTATAACTACATGCTGTGTATCCTACTACAGGTGTTGTTGCCTAGCTATAACTATATGCTGAGTATCCTACTACAGGTGTTGCCTAGCTATAACTACATGCTGAGTATCCTACTACAGGTGTTGCCTAGCTATAACTACATGCTGAGTATCCTACTACAGGTGTTGTTGCCTAGCTATAACTACATGCTGAGTATCCTACTACAGGTGTTGTTGCCTAGCTATAACTACATGCTGAGTATCCTACTACAGGTGTTGCCTAGCTATAACTACATGCTGAGTATCCTACTACAGGTGTTGCCTAGCTATAACTACATGCTGAGTATCCTACTACAGGTGTTGTTTGCCTAGCTATAACTACATGCTGAGTATCCTACTACAGGTGTTGTTGCCTAACTATAACTACATGCTGAGTATCCTACAGGTGTTGCCTAGCTATAACTACATGCTGAGTATCCTACTACAGGTGTTGTTGCCTAGCTATAACTACATGCTGAGTATCCTACTACAGGTGTTGTTGCCTAACTATAACTACATGCTGTGTATCCTACTACAGGTGTTGCCTAGCTATAACTACATGCTGAGTATCCTACTACAGGTGTTGCCTAGCTATAACTACATGCTGTGTAGTCTACTACAGGTGTTGCCTAGCTATAACTACATGCTGTGTACTTTACTACAGGTGTTGTTGCCTAGCTATAACTACATGCTGAGTATCCTACTACAGGTGTTGCCTAGCTATAACTACATGCTGAGTATCCTACTACAGGTGTTGTTGCCTAGCTATAACTACATGCTGAGTATCCTACTACAGGTGTTGTTGCCTAGCTATAACTACATGCTGAGTATCCTACTACAGGTGTTGCCTAGCTATAACTACATGCTGAGTATCCTACTACAGGTGTTGTTGCCTAGCTATAACTACATGCTGAGTATCCTACTACAGGTGTTGTTGCCTAGCTATAACTACATGCTGAGTATCCTACTACAGGTGTTGTTGCCTAGCTATAACTACATGCTGTGTAGTCTACTACAGGTGTTGTTGCCTAGCTATAACTACATGCTGAGTATCCTACTACAGGTGTTGTTGCCTAGCTATAACTACATGCTGTGTAGTCTACTACAGGTGTTGTTGCCTAGCTATAACTACATGCTGAGTATCCTACTACAGGTGTTGTTGCCTAGCTATAACTACATGCTGTGTAGTCTACTACAGGTGTTGTTGCCTAGCTATAACTACATGCTGAGTATCCTACTACAGGTGGTGTTGCCTAGCTATAACTACATGCTGTGTAGTCTACTACAGGTGTTGTTGCCTAGCTATAACTACATGCTGAGTATCCTACTACAGGTGTTGTTGCCTAGCTATAACTACATGCTGAGTATCCTACTACAGGTGTTGTTGCCTAGCTATAACTACATGCTGAGTATCCTACTACAGGTGTTGTTGCCTAGCTATAACTACATGCTGAGTATCCTAGCTATAACTACATGCTGAGTATCCTACTACAGGTGTTGTTGCCTAGCTATAACTACATGCTGAGTATCCTACTACAGGTGGTGTTGCCTAGCTATAACTACATGCTGTGTAGTCTACTACAGGTGTTGCCTAGCTATAACTACATGCTGAGTATCCTACTACAGGTGTTGTTGCCTAGCTATAACTACATGCTGAGTATCCTACTACAGGTGTTGCCTAGCTATAACTACATGCTGTGTATCCTACTACAGGTGTTGCCTAGCTATAACTACATGCTGTGTATCCTACTACAGGTGTTGCCTAGCTATAACTACATGCTGAGTATCCTACTACAGGTGGTGTTGCCTAGCTATAACTACATGCTGAGTATCCTACTACAGGTGTTGCCTAGCTATAACTACATGCTGTGTATCCTACTACAGGTGTTGCCTAGCTATAACTACATGCTGAGTATCCTACTACAGGTGGTGTTGCCTAGCTATAACTACATGCTGTGTATCCTACTACAGGTGTTGTTGCCTAGCTATAACTACATGCTGAGTATCCTACTACAGGTGTTGCCTAGCTATAACTACATGCTGTGTATCCTACTACATGTGTTGTTGCCTAGCTATAACTACATGCTGAGTATCCTACTACAGGTGTTGTTGCCTAGCTATAACTACATGCTGAGTATCCTACTACAGGTGTTGTTGCCTAGCTATAACTACATGCTGAGTATCCTACTACAGGTGTTGTTGCCTAGCTATAACTACATGCTGAGTATCCTACTACAGGTGTTGCCTAGCTATAACTACATGCTGAGTATCCTACTACAGGTGTTGTTGCCTAGCTATAACTACATGCTGAGTATCCTACTACAGGTGTTGTTGCCTAGCTATAACTACATGCTGAGTATCCTAGCTATAACTACATGCTGTGTAGTCTACTACAGGTGTTGTTGCCTAGCTATAACTACATGCTGTGTATCCTACTACAGGTGTTGTTGCCTAGCTATAACTATATGCTGAGTATCCTACTACAGGTGTTGTTGCCTAGCTATAACTACATGCTGAGTATCCTACTACAGGTGTTGCCTAGCTATAACTACATGCTGAGTATCCTACTACAGGTGTTGCCTAGCTATAACTACATGCTGAGTATCCTACTACAGGTGTTGTTGCCTAGCTATAACTACATGCTGAGTATCCTACTACAGGTGTTGTTGCCTAGCTATAACTACATGCTGAGTATCCTACTACAGGTGTTGTTGCCTAGCTATAACTACATGCTGAGTATCCTACTACAGGTGTTGTTGCCTAGCTATAACTACATGCTGAGTATCCTACTACAGGTGTTGTTGCCTAGCTATAACTACATGCTGAGTATCCTACTACAGGTGTTGTTGCCTAGCTATAACTACATGCTGTGTAGTCTACTACAGGTGTTGCCTAGCTATAACTACATGCTGTGTATCCTACTACAGGTGTTGCCTAGCTATAACTACATGCTGAGTATCCTACTACAGGTGTTGTTGCCTAGCTATAACTACATGCTGAGTATCCTACTACAGGTGTTGCCTAGCTATAACTACATGCTGAGTAGTCTACTACAGGTGTTGTTGCCTAGCTATAACTACATGCTGAGTATCCTACTACAGGTGTTGTTGCCTAGCTATAACTACATGCTGAGTATCCTACTACAGGTGTTGTTGCCTAGCTATAACTACATGCTGAGTATCCTACTACAGGTGTTGCCTAGCTATAACTACCCTCTACATTCCATTCCACATGAACAACAGAGTAGTGCACTATATAAGCCCTGGTGAAAAGTAGCATGCCTTGTTCAAAAGTAGGGCACTATATAGGGAATAGCCTAGGGTGCTGATTGGGATGGGGCCTATCATCCACCAACCTAATCCTCAAGTCCATTCATTTCAATGTGAGGTAATCCCCAGCACTGCGACTCTGCCGGGACTAGATTGCAGTGTGTCGCATGCTTGTGCTTTGCTTTACCATGCGGAATGACAAACAGAAGTAGACAAACTACCACAGAAGGTGCTGATGTGGGGAGGCAGGTAGCCTATTGGTTAGAGTGTAGAGGAGGCAGGTAGCCTATTGGTTAGAGTGTAGAGGAGGCAGGTAGCCTATTGGTCAGAGTGTAGAGGTGGCAGGTAGCCTAGTGGTTAGAGTGTAGAGGAGGCAGGTAGTCTAGTGGTTAGAATGTAGGGGTGGCAGGTAGCCTAGTGGTTAGAGTGTAGAGGAGGCAGGTAGCCTAGTGGTTAGAGTATAGAGGGGGCAGGGTAACCTAGTGGTTAGAGTGTAGAGGGGGCAGGGTAGCCTAGTGGTCAGAGTGTAGAGGAGGCAGGTAGCCTGGTGCTTAGAGTGTAGAGGAGGCAGGTAGCCTGGTGGTTAGAGTGTAGAGGCGGCAGGGTAGCCTAGTGGTTATAGTGTAGAGGAGGCAGGTAGCCTAGTGGTTAGAGTGTAGGGGTGGCAGGTAGCTTATTGGTTAGAGTGTAGAGGAGGCAGGTAGCCTATTGGTCAGAGTGTAGAGGAGGCAGGTAGCCTAGTGGTTAGAGTGTAGAGGAGGCAGGTAGCCTATTGGTCAGAGTGTAGAGGAGGCAGGTAGCCTATTGGTCAGAGTGTAGAGGAGGCAGGTAGCCTAGTGGTTAGAGTGTAGAGGAGGCAGGGTAGCCTAGTGGTTAGAGTGTAGAGGAGGCAGGTAGCTTATTGGTCAGAGTGTAGAGGAGGCAGGGTAGCCTAGTGGTTAGAGTGTAGAGGAGGCAGGTAGCCTAGTGGTTAGAGTGGTAGAGGAGGCAGGTAGCCTATTGGTTCGAGTGTAGAGGAGGCAGGTAGCCTATTGGTTAGAGCGTTGGGCCAGTAACCGAAAATATTGCTTGATCGAATTCCTGAGCTGACAAGTTAAAAATCTGTCTTTCTATCACTGAGCAAGGCAGTGAACCCACTGTTTCACTGAGCAAGGCAGTGAACCCACTGTTTCACTGAGCAAGGCAGTGAACCCACTGTTTCACTGAGCAAGGCAGTGAACCCACTGTTTCACTGAGCAAGGCAGTGAACCCACTGTTTCACTGGCGCCGAAGACGTGGATGTCGATTATGGCTGCCCCCCCCGCACCTCTCTGATTCAGAGGGGTTGGGTTAAATGTTGAAGACACATTTCAGTTGAATGCATTCAGTTGTACAACTAATGTTGTAGCCAAGGGAGAACCTGGCGACTGTCAGCACCGTTAATGGGAGCGTGAGAACAGGGAGGTGTCTTGGGGGGACGGGGGCAGATGGAGCACTCTGGCGCCTTCGGTCCCTCCGATGTAATGAATACCGGCGATCCCCGGAAACCCAGGAGCCGCAGTTTGGCCTGAGATCATTCCACACCGATTCCCCCCAAATCCTCTACCGGCCGAAACAAAACAACCGACATTATGGGAAGGGATAAGTGGGGGAACAGCAGACATTGGGGAGGGTTAAGTGGGGGAACAGCAGACATTGGGGAGGGTTAAGTGGGGAACAGCAGACATTGGGGAGGGTTAAGTGGGGGAACAGCAGACATTATGGGGAGGGTTAAGTGGGGGAACAACTGACATTGGGGAGGGTTAAGTGGGGGAACAGCAGACATTATGGGGAGGGTTAAGTGGAGGAAGAACAGACATTATGGGGAGGGTTAAGTGGAGGAACAACATACATTATGGGGAGGGTTAAGTGGAGAAACAACAGACATTATGGGGAGGGTTAAGTGGAGAAACAACAGACATATTGGGGAGGGTTAAGTGGGGGAACAACAGACATATTGGGGAGGGTTAAGTGGGGGAACAACAGACATTATGGGGAGGGTTAAATGGAGGAACAACAGACATATGGACCAGGGTCCATAACCACCCCATTGATGTCTGTCGCTGTGTGTGTGGAGAGAGGGGCTCAAAAAGGTTAAAGCTGGAATCCTTAATGGTGTAACAGCCAGGTCCGTTTGCAAAACTACAACAACCAACAACAGCATCATTTCAGAGGCAGGCTGACAGACAGACAGACAGACAGCAGACACATCGCTGGGCGTTCCCTCACCTGGGCCCTTAATAGTGTCACATCGCTGGGCGTTCCCTCACCTGGGCCCTTAATAGCGTCACATCGCTGGGCGTCCCTCACCTGGGCCCTTAATAGCGTCACATCGCTGGGCGTTCCCTCACCTGGGCCCTTAATAGTGTCACACATCGCTGGGCATTCCCCTCACCTGGGCCCTTAATAGCGTCACATCGCTGGGCGTTCCCTCACCTGGGCCCTTAATAGTGTCACAGCGCTGGGCGTCCCTCACCTGGCCTGGGCCCTTAATAGTGTCACATCGCTGGGCGTTCCCTCACCTGGGCCCATTATAGTGTCCTACAACGCTGAGCGTTCCCTTCACCTGGGCCCATTATAGTGTCCTACAACGCTGAGCGTTCCTCTCACCTGGCCTGGGCCCATTATAGTGTCATACATCGCTGAGCCGTTCCCCTCACCTGGACCCTTTATAGTGATAGATAGTTACCTGTTACCCAGATAGATAGTTACCTGTTACCCAGATAGATAGTTACCCAGATAGATAGTTACCTGTTACCCAGATAGGTAGTTACCCAGATAGATAGTTACCTGTTACCCAGATAGATAGTTACCTGTTACCCAGATAGATAGTTACCCAGATAGATAGTTACCTGTTACCCAGATAGATAGTTCCCTGCTACCCAGATAGATAGTTACCCAGATAGATAGTTACCTGTTACCCAGATAGATAGTTACCTGTTACCTGTTACCCAGATAGATAGTTACCTGTTACCCAGATAGATAGTTACCTGTTACCCAGATAGATAGTTACCTGTTACCCAGATAGATAGTTACCTGTTACCCAGATAGATAGTTACCTGTTTACCCAGATAGATAGTTACCTGTTATGCATAGATAGATAGTTAACTGTTACCTGTTACCCAGATAGATAGTTACCTGTTACCCAGATAGATAGTTACCTGTTACATTTTTTTTACATTTAAGTCATTTAGCAGACGCTCTTATCCAGAGCGACTTACAAATTGGTGAATTCACCTTCTGACATCCAGTGGAACAGCCACTTTACAATAGTGCATCTAAATCATTAAGGGGGTGGTGAGAAGGATTACTTATCCTATCCTAGGTGTTACCCAGATAGATAGTTACCTGTTACCCAGATAGACAGTTACCTGTTACCTGTTACCCAGATAGATAGTTACCTGTTACCCAGATAGATAGTTACCTGTTACCCAGATAGATAGTTACCTGTTACCCAGATAGATAGTTACCTGTTTACCCAGATAGATAGTTACCTGTTATGCATAGATAGATAGTTAACTGTTACCCAGATAGATAGTTACCTGTTACCCAGATAGATAGTTACCTGTTTACCCAGATAGATAGTTACCTGTTACCCAGATAGATAGTTCCCTGCTACCCAGATAGATAGTTACCTGTTACCCAGATAGATGGTTACCTGTTACCCAGATAGATAGTTACCTGTTACCTGTTACCCAGATAGATGGTTACCTGTTACCCAGATAGATAGTTACCTGTTACCCAGATAGATAGTTCCCTGCTACCCAGATAGATAGTTACCTGTTACCTGTTACCCAGATAGATGGTTACCTGTTACCCAGATAGATAGTTACCTGTTACCCAGATAGATAGTTACCTGTTACCTGTTACCCAGATAGATAGTTACCTGTTACCCAGATAGATAGTTACCTGTTACCTGTTACCCAGATAGATGGTTACCTGTTACCCAGATAGATCGCTACCTGTTACCTGTTACCCAGATAGATGGTTACCTGTTACCCAGATAGATCGCTACCTGTTACCCAGATAGATGGTTACCTGTTACCCAGATAGATCAGTTACCTGTTACCCAGATAGATAGTTACCTGTTACCCAGATAGATAGTTACCTGTTACCCAGATAGATAGTTACCTGTTACCCAGATAGATGGTTACCTGTTACCCAGATAGATAGTTACCTGTTACCCAGATAGATAGTTACCTGTTACCCAGATAGATAGTTACCTGTTACCTGTTACCCAGATAGATAGGCTAGAAGTGTTTTAATTAAATGTCAAATGCCTGGTGCATGTAGTAGTCAATCAGGATAGATAATAGACAGTAACAGCAGTGTTGGTAGTAGGGTAGGTAATATAATGTAGGTAGGGGTAAAGGATAGATAATAGACAGTAACAGCAGTGTTGGTAGTAGGGTAGGTAATATAATGTAGGTAGGGGTAAAGACTAGACAACAGGATAGATAATAGACAGTAACAGCAGTGTTGGTAGTAGGGTAGGTAATATAATGTAGGTAGGGGTAAAGGATAGATAATAGACAGTAACAGCAGTGTTGGTAGTAGGGTAGGTAATATAATGTAGGTAGGGGTGAAGGATAGATAATAGACAGTAACAGCAGTGTTGGTAGTAGGGTAGGTAATATAATGTAGGTAGAGGTAAAGACTAGACAACAGGATAGATAATAGACAGTAACAGCAGTGTTGGTAGTAGGGTAGGTAATATAATGTAGGTAGGGGTAAAGGATAGATAATAGACAGTAACAGCAGTGTTGGTAGTAGGGTAGGTAATATAATGTAGGTAGGGGTAAAGACTAGACAACAGGATAGATAATAGACAGTAACAGCAGTGTTGGTAGTAGGGTAGGTAATATAATGTAGGTAGGGGTAAAGGATAGATAATAGACAGTAACAGCAGTGTTGGTAGTAGGGTAGGTAATATGTACATGTAGGTAGGGGTAAAGGATAGATAATAGACAGTAACAGCAGTGTTGGTAGTAGGGTAGGTAATATAATGTAGGTTTGGGTAAAGACTAGACAACAGGATAGATAATAGACAGTAACAGCAGTGTTGGTAGTAGGGTAGGTAATATAATGTAGGTAGGGGTAAAGACTAGACAACAGGATAGATAATAGACAGTAACAGCAGTGTTGGTAGTAGGGTAGGTAATATAATGTAGGTAGGGGTAAAGACTAGACAACAGGATAGATAATAGACAGTAACAGCAGTGTTGGTAGTAGGGTAGGTAATATAATGTAGGTAGGGGTAAAGGATAGATAATAGACAGTAACAGCAGTGTTGGTAGTAGGGTAGGTAATATAATGTAGGTAGGGTAAAGGATAGATAATAGACAGTAACAGCAGTGTTGGTAGTAGGGTAGGTAATATAATGTAGGTAGGGGTAAAGGATAGATAATAGACAGTAACAGCAGTGTTGGTAGTAGGGTAGGTAATATAATGTAGGTAGGGTAAAGGATAGATAATAGACAGTAACAGCAGTGTTGGTAGTAGGGTAGGTAATATAATGTAGGTAGAGGTAAAGGATAGATAATAGACAGTAACAGCAGTGTTGGTTGTAGGGTAGGTAATATAATGTAGGTAGGGGTAAAGACTAGACAACAGGATAGATAATAGACAGTAACAGCAGTGTTGGTAGTAGGGTAGGTAATATAATGTAGGTAGGGTAAAGGATAGATAATAGACAGTAACAGCAGTGTTGGTAGTAGGGTAGGTAATATAATGTAGGTAGAGGTAAAGACTAGACAACAGGATAGATAATAGACAGTAACAGCAGTGTTGGTAGTAGGGTAGGTAATATAATGTAGGTAGGGGTAAGGACTAGACAACAGGATAGATAATAGACAGTAACAGCAGTGTTGGTAGTATGGTAGGTAATATAATGTAGGTTGGGGTAAAGGATAGATAATAGACAGTAACAGCAGTGTTGGTAGTAGGGTAGGTAATATAATGTAGGTAGGGTAAAGGATAGATAATAGACAGTAACAGCAGTGTTGGTAGTAGGGTAGGTAATATAATGTAGGTAGGGGTAAAGGATAGATAATAGACAGTAACAGCAGTGTTGGTAGTAGGGTAGGTAATATAATGTAGGTAGGGGTAAAGACTAGACAACAGGATAGATAATAGACAGTAACAGCAGTGTTGGTAGTAGGGTAGGTAATATAATGTAGGTAGGGTAAAGGATAGATAATAGACAGTAACAGCAGTGTTGGTAGTAGGGTAGGTAATATAATGTAGGTAGAGGTAAAGACTAGACAACAGGATAGATAATAGACAGTAACAGCAGTGTTGGTAGTAGGGTAGGTAATATAATGTAGGTAGGGGTAAAGGATAGATAATAGACAGTAACAGCAGTGTTGGTAGTAGGGTAGGTAATATAATGTAGGTAGGTTTAAGGATAGATAATAGACAGTAACAGCAGTGTTGGTAGTAGGGTAGGTAATATAATGTAGGTAGGGGTAAAGGATAGATAATAGACAGTAACAGCAGTGTTGGTAGTAGGGTAGGTAATATAATGTAGGTAGGGGTAAAGGATAGATAATAGACAGTAACAGCAGTGTTGGTAGTAGGGTAGGTAATATAATGTAGGTAGGGTAAAGGATAGATAATAGACAGTAACAGCAGTGTTGGTAGTAGGGTAGGTAATATAATGTAGGTAGGGTAAAGGATAGATAATAGACAGTAACAGCAGTGTTGGTAGTAGGGTAGGTAATATAATGTAGGTAGGGGTAAAGATTAGACAACAGGATAGATAATAGACAGTAACAGCAGTGTTGGTAGTAGGGTAGGTAATATAATGTAGGTAGGGGTAAAGGATAGATAATAGACAGTAACAGCAGTGTTGGTAGTAGGGTAGGTAATATAATGTAGGTAGGGGTAAAGGATAGATAATAGACAGTAACAGCAGTGTTGGTAGTAGGGTAGGTAATATAATGTAGGTAGGGGTAAAGACTAGACAACAGGATAGATAATAGACAGTAACAGCAGTGTTGGTCGTAGGGTAGGTAATATAATGTAGGTAGGGGTAAAGACTAGACAACAGGATAGATAATAGACAGTAACAGCAGTGTTGGTAGTAGGGTAGGTAATATAATGTAGGTAGGGGTAAAGGATAGATAATAGACAGTAACAGCAGTGTTGGTAGTAGGGTAGGTAATATAATGTAGGTAGAGGTAAAGACTAGACAACAGGATAGATAATAGACAGTAACAGCAGTGTTGGTAGTAGGGTAGGTAATATAATGTAGGTAGGGGTAAAGGATAGATAATAGACAGTAACAGCAGTGTTGGTAGTAGGGTAGGTAATATAATGTAGGTAGGGGTAAAGGATAGATAATAGACAGTAACAGCAGTGTTGGTAGTATGGTAGGTAATATAATGTAGGTAGGTTTAAGGATAGATAATAGACAGTAACAGCAGTGTTGGTAGTAGGGTAGGTAATATAATGTAGGTAGGGGTAAAGGATAGATAATAGACAGTAACAGCAGTGTTGGTAGTAGGGTAGGTAATATAATGTAGGTAGGTTTAAGGATAGATAATAGACAGTAACAGCAGTGTTGGTAGTAGGGTAGGTAATATAATGTAGGTTGGGGTAAAGACTAGACAACAGGATAGATAATAGACAGTAACAGCAGTGTTGGTAGTAGGGTAGGTAATATAATGTAGGTAGGGGTAAAGACTAGACAACAGGATAGATAATAGACAGTAACAGCAGTGTTGGTAGTAGGGTAGGTAATATAATGTAGGTAGGGGTAAAGGATAGATAATAGACAGTAACAGCAGTGTTGGTAGTAGGGTAGGTAATATAATGTAGGTAGGGGTAAAGGATAGATAATAGACAGTAACAGCAGTGTTGGTAGTAGGGTAGGTAATATAATGTAGGTAGGGGTAAAGGATAGATAATAGACAGTAACAGCAACCTACAGTATGTGAAGAGAATGAAAGAGTGTGTGTGTGTGAGCGTCTAGTGAGTGTGAGAGCCAGTGCGTAGAGCCAGTGCGTAGAGCCAGTGCGTAGAGACAGTGCGTAGAGACAGTGCGTAGAGACAGTACGTAGAGACAGTTTATAGTGACTGTACGTAGAGACAGTGTGTAGAGACTTTACGTAGAGACAGTGTGTAGAGACAGTACGTAGAGACAGTACGTAGAGACAGTACGTAGAGACAGTGTGTAGAGACAGTGTGTAGAGACAGTACGTAGAGACAGTGTGTAGAGACAGTACGTAGAGACAATGTGTAGAGACAGTGTGTAGAGACAGTGCGTAGAGACAGTGTGTAGAGACAGTGCGTAGAGACAGTGCGTAGAGACTGTGTAGAGACAGTACTTAGAGACAGTACGTAGAGACAGTGTGTAGAGACAGTGTGTAGAGACAGTACGTAGAGACAGTGTGTAGAGACAGTGTGTAGAGACAGTGTGTAGAGACAGTGTGTAGAGACAGTGTGTAGAGACAGTGCGTAGAGACAGTGTAGAGACAGTACTTAGAGACAGTACGTAGAGACAGTGTGTAGAGACAGTGTGTAGAGACAGTACGTAGAGACAGTGTGTAGAGACAGTACGTAGAGACATTGCGTAGAGACAGTACGTAGAGACAATGTGTAGAGACAGTGTGTAGAGACAGTGTGTAGAGACAGTATGTAGAGACAGTACGTAGAGACAGTGTGTAGAGACAGTGCGTAGAGACTGTGTAGAGACAGTACGTAGAGACAGAGACAGTGTGTAGAGACAGTACGTAGAGACAGAGACAGTGTGTAGAGACAGTACATAGAGACAGTGCGTAGAGACAGTACGTAGAGACAGTGTGTAGAGACAGTGTATAGAGACAGTATGTAGAGACAGTGCGTAGAGACAGAGACAGTGTGTAGAGACAGTACGTAGAGACAGAGACAGTGTGTAGAGACAGTGTGTAGAGACAGTGCGTAGAGACAGAGACAGTGCGTGAGAGACAGTACGTAGAGACAGTGTGTAGAGACAGTGTGTAGAGACAGTGTGTAGAGACAGTGTGTAGAGACAGTACGTAGAGACAGTGTGTAGAGATCCCCTGTAATAGGATCAGAGGCGGAGAATCCCGGTGGAGAGAGGGGAACCGGCCAGGCAGAGACAGCAAGGGCGGTTCGTTGCTCCAGGGCTACGTAGGGCATGGTACGTAGAGACAGTACGTAGAGACAGTACGTAGAGACAGTGCGTAGAGACAGTGTGTAGAGACAGTACATTAGAGACAGTGTGTAGAGACAGTGTGTAGAGACAGTGCGTGGAGACTGTGTGGGAACAATGTGTAGAGACAGTACGTAGAGACAGAGACAGTGTGTAGAGACAGTGTGTAGAGACAGTGCGTAGAGACAGTGCGTAGAGACAGTACGTAGAGACAGTGTGTAAGAGACAGTGCGTAGAGACAGTGCGTAGAGACAGTACGTAGAGACGTACGTAGAGACAGTACGTAGAGACAGTGTAGAGACAGTGTGTAGAGACAGTGTGTAGAGACAGTGTGTAGAGACAGTACGTAGAGACTGTGTAGAGACAGTACGTAGAGACAGAGACAGTGTGTAGAGACAGTACATAGAGACAGTGCGTAGAGACAGTACGTAGGAGACAGTGTGTAGAGACAGTGTGTAGAGACAGTACGTAGAGACAGTGTGTAGAGACAGTGTGTAGAGACAGTACGTAGAGACAGTGTGTAGAGATCCCCTGTAATAGGATCAGAGGCGGAGAATCCCGGTGGAGAGAGGGGAACCGGCCAGGCAGAGACAGCAAGGGCGGTTCGTTGCTCCAGAGCCTTCACGTAGAGACAGTACGTAGAGACAGTACGTAGAGACAGTACGTAGAGACAGTGCGTAGAGACAATGTGTAGAGACAGTACGTAGAGACAGAGACAGTGTGTAGAGACAGTGTGTAGAGACAGTGTGTAGAGACAGTGCGTAGAGACAGTGCGTAGAGACAGTACGTAGAGACAGTGTGTAGAGACAGTGCGTAGAGACAGTGCGTAGAGACAGTACGTAGAGACAGTACGTAGAGACAGTACGTAGAGACAGTGTGTAGAGACAGTGTGTAGAGACAGTACGTAGAGACTGTGTAGAGACAGTACGTAGAGACAGAGACAGTGTGTAGAGACAGTACATAGAGACAGTGCGTAGAGACAGTACGTAGAGACAGTGTGTAGAGACAGTACGTAGAGACAGTACGTAGAGACAGTGTGTAGAGACAGTGTGTAGAGACAGTGCGTGGAGACTGTGTAGAGACAGTACGTAGAGACAGAGACAGTGTGTAGAGACAGTGTGTAGAGACAGTGTGTAGAGACAGTACGTAGAGACAGTGTGTAGAGACAGTACGTAGAGACAGTACGTGAGAGACAGTGTGTAGAGACAGTGTGTAGAGACAGTGTGTAGAGACAGTGTGTAGAGACAGTGTGTAGAGACAGTGCGTAGAGACAGTACGTAGAGACAGTGTGTAGAGACAGTACGTAGAGACAGTGTGTAGAGACAGTACGTAGAGACAAAGACAGTGTGTAGAGACAGTACGTAGAGACAGTGTGTAGAGACAGTGTGTAGAGACAGTGTGTAGAGACAGTGTGTAGAGACAGTACGTAGAGACAGTGCGTAGAGACAGTACGTAGAGACAGTACGTAGAGACAGTATGTAGAGACAGTGTGTAGAGACAGTGCGTGGAGACTGTGTAGAGACAGTACGTAGAGACAGAGACAGTGTGTAGAGACAGTGTGTAGAGACAGTACGTAGAGACAGTGTGTAGAGACAGTACGTAGAGACAGTACGTAGAGACAGTGTGTAGAGACAGTGTGTAGAGACAGTGTGTAGAGACAGTGCGTAGGAGACAGTACGTAGAGACAGTGTGTAGAGACAGTGTGTAGAGACAGTGCGTAGAGACAGTACGTAGAGACAGTGTGTAGAGACAGTACGTAGAGACAGTGTGTAGAGACAGTACGTAGAGACAAAGACAGTGTGTAGAGACAGTGCGTAGAGACAGTACGTAGAGACAGTGTGTAGAGACAGTGTGTAGAGACAGTGCGTAGAGACAGTGCGTAGAGACAGTACGTAGAGACAGTACGTAGAGACAGTGTGTAGAGACAGTGCGTAGAGACTGTGTAGAGACAGTACGTAGAGACAGAGACAGTGTGTAGAGACAGTACATAGAGACAGTACGTAGAGACAGTGCGTAGAGACAGTACGTAGAGACAGTGTGTAGAGACAGTGTGTAGAGACAGTGTATAGAGACAGTATGTAGAGACAGTGCGTAGAGACAGAGACAGTGTGTAGAGACAGTACGTAGAGACAGAGACAGTGTGTAGAGACAGTACGTAGAGACAGAGACAGTGTGTAGAGACAGTGTGTAGAGACAGTGTGTAGAGACAGTGTGTAGAGACAGTGTGTAGAGACAGTGTGTAGAGACAGTGCGTAGAGACAGTACGTAGAGACAGTACGTAGAGACAGTGTGTAGAGACAGTGTGTAGAGACAGTACGTAGAGACAGTACGTAGAGACAGTGTGTAGAGATCCCCTGTAATAGGATCAGAGGCGGAGAATCCCAGTGGAGAGAGGGGAACCGGCCAGGCAGAGACAGCAAGGGCGGCTCGTTGCTCCAGAGCCTTTCACCTTCCCTCTCCTGGGCCAGACTACACTCAATCATAGGACCCACTGAAGAGATGAGTCTTCAGCAAAGACTTAAAGGTTGAGACCGAGTTTGCGTCTCTCACATGGGTAGGCAGACCGTTCCATAAAAATGGAGCTCTATAGGAGAAAGCCCTGCCTCCAGCTGTTTGCTTAGAAATTCTAGGGACAATTAGGAGGCCTCGTGCCTTGTGACCGTAGTGTACGTGTAGGTATGTACAGCAGAACAAAATCGTCAAAATAGGTAGAAGCAAGTTCATTTAATGCTTTGTAGGTTAACAGTGAAACCTTTTGTAGGTTAGCAGTGAAACCTTTTGTTGGTTAGCAGTGAAACCTTTTGTTGGTTAGCAGTGAAACCTTTTGTTGGTTAGCAGTGAAACCTTTTGTTGGTTAGCAGTGAAACCTTTTGTTGGTTAGCAGTGAAACCTTTTGTTGGTTAGCAGTGAAACCTTTTGTTGGTTAGCAGTGAAACCTTTTGTTGGTTAGCAGTGAAACCTTTTGTTGGTTAACAGTGAAACCTTTTGTTGGTTAGCAGTGAAACCTTTTGTTGGTTAACAGTGAAACCTTTTGTTGGTTAGCAGTGAAACCTTTTGTTGGTTAGCAGTGAAACCTTTTGTTGGTTAGCAGTGAAACCTTTTGTTGGTTAACAGTGAAACCTTTTGTTGGTTAACAGTGAAACCTTTTGTTGGTTAGCAGTGAAACCTTTTGTTGGTTAACAGTGAAACCTTTTGTTGGTTAACAGTGAAACCTTGAAATCAACCCTAGCCCTAACAGAGATTAGCACTGGAGTAATTCTGACAGATGTATTTAGCACTAGCTAATGGTGTGTGTGTGTGTGTGTGTTTAAAATATCATAAGTGTGTGTGTGTGTGTCCCTTGTGACACTCCTCTCCTTTTCCCAGGTCCCCAGTAGTCATAACAACCTGCCAGTCATGCACTCTGATTGGACAGGCTGTCAGTTTTCTACTCTGATTGGTCCCTAAGGTGATGGAGGACCGGGACAGCCAGCCAATCCCCAGGGACCATTTACACAGCTCAGCACATTCCACAATGTGCATACACACACACACACACACACACACACACACACACACACACACACACACACACACACACACACACACACACACACACACACACACACACACACACACACACACACACACACACACACACACACACACACACACACACACTCCAGCACTATAATGTTCTGAGAACCATATGTTTCTTAGTGGTTGGTGGGAGTGTGGTTGTCCTATGGTTATTTATCATACAACCTTCCCACAACGTTCTGGGGACGGTGCAGGACAGTTGCTTAGCTTTGGAACATCCTCAGCACATTTAATGAACTTGACAACAAACAAAAATCTAACCTAATTCCTGGGTGAACAGGGAGTACAGGAGGGGACGAGGCACACACCCTTGAGGTGCCCCTGTTGAGAGTCAGTGTGGTGGATGTGTTGTTGCCTACCCTCACCACCTGGGGGCGGCCCATCAGGAATTCCAGGATCCAGTTGCAGAGGGAGATGTTTAATCCCAGGATCCTTAGTTTAGTGATAAACCTGGAGGCCAATATAGTGCTGAACTCATAATTGTATCTTTATTTAACTAGGACAGGACAGCGGAGTCAAACACCACCTTCCGGAGACACCTGAAACCCCACCTCTTCAAGGAATACCTAGGATAGGATAAAGCAATCCTTCTCACCCCCCTCTTAAATGATTTAGATGCACTATTGTAAAGTGGCTGTTCCACTGATGTCAGAAGGTGAATTCACTAATTTGTAAGTCGCTCTGGATAAGAGCGTCTGCTAAATGACTTAAATGTAAATGTTAACTAGGCAAGTCAGTTAAGAACAAATTCTTATTTTCAATAGCCTAGGAACACTGGGTTAACTGCCTTGTTCAGGGGCAGAATGACAGATTTTTACCTTATGAGCTCAGGGATTCGATCTTGCAACCTTTCGGTTACTAATCCAACACTCTAACCACTAGGCTACTTGCCACCCCAGATGTGAGTGCTTTAGAGCAATAGGCATTTAGACAGGTTACCTAGGCATTCTTGGGTACAGGGACTATGGTGGTCTGCATGAAAGATGTAGGTATTACAGACTGGGTCAAGGAGAGGTTGAAAGCTGGTCAGCACATGCTCTGAGTATGTGTCCTGGTAATCTGTCTGGCCCTGTGGCCTTGTGAATGTTAACCTGTTTAAAGGTCACATCAGCTACGGAGAGCGTGATCGCACAGTCGTCCGAAACAGCTGGTGCTCTCATGCATGTTTCAGTGCTGAACGAGCTGAAGATTACATTTGAAGATTACAGAGGGCAAGCTTATGATAATGGGGCCAACATGAAGGGCAAAGCACCAAGGAGTACAAGCCAGAGTGTTGAAAAACATCCCAGAGTGGAGCACATACTCTAAACCTTGTCATTGCAGATGCTGCCAACTCTTCAAAAAAAGATGCAGTTAGGTTTTTTGGGCATGTGCAAAAGCTCTTCACCTTCTTTTCAACTGGCACACAAAGACGGAGTGTTTTGAAGAAACACGTGAACATAACTGTGAAGTCATGACACTGGGAGAGGAGGCTCCAAGGTGTAATCAGGTATCAGTCTTCTGAGGTTTGGGACTGGAAGCCAGACAGACGATCAACGATCTGGTGGGTCAAAGTGGAGACACAAGTACTTGCAGAGGAAGTTGGGTCCTTCAGCTTCTTGATTGGCTGTGTCGTATTGGTGTGAGATACTGACAATGACAAACACAGGTGAACAAGCTCCTCCAATCCGCCTCAATGCAGTTGTATATCGCAGTGAATTTAATCTCAAATGCAAAGGCCTCCCTCGCTGCATACCGGGAACCTGGATTCTCTGAGGCCCAGACGACAGCCAAACTACAAAACATTTGTGAAGAAATGAATGTAGAGGCTGTTCTGAAAGAGAGGAGACTGAGAAACAGCAAGAGGGCATTTCAGCTATGAGGCTCCTGACGAACCAGTGACTGACGCGCTGAAACACCTTGAAGTCAACTACTTCAACATTGTGGTCGACTCTACTGTTGATATCCATGGATGAGAGATTTGAAACACTCAACCAGGTGAAAACCAAATATGGAGTGCTGGAGTGCAGCACTGCCTCTCAGATGTCCAGGGAATCTTTAACGGTGCATGGAAGTTTAAAACACTCTTATCCTTCAGAGACGAACACAAACACTGTGACATCAGTGGAATGGATCTGGCCCAGGAGATTCAGAATGTACCTGATCTGCCATCAGATAAGATGGCTGCCGTTGAGCTGCTTCCCTTTCTCTGTGAGAGAGACCTGGAGGAACTCTATCCTAACCTTTGGACGACCCTGAGAACTGCAGTCACCCTACCAGTAACAGTAGCATCGGCAGAGAGGAGCTTTTCAAAATGAAAGCTCATCAAAAGCTACCTGAGGTCTTCCATGTCACAGGAACATTTGAGTGGTCTGGCCATCATGATCATAAATCATGGCGTGGGGAAACTCATTGATGATTTTGCCTCAAGAAAGTGCAGAAGAGGAATATTTTGACGATAAGATTTTAATTCAAACATTCACATGTTTACACACTTAGTAACATTTAAGATTGTATGTCAGAAGTGTTTTTGTGTAAATGACTGCTTAACTATGTGACATAGTTTCTCTATTTCTTCCAGACAGTCCAGATAGACTGGTTCCCAGATAGACTGGGGCCCAGATAGACAGGGGGCCCAGATAGACAAGGGCCCAGATAGACAGGGGCCCAGACAGACTGGTGCCCAGATAGACAAGGGCCCAGATAGACAGGGGCCCAGACAGACTGGTGCCCAGATAGACTGGTGTCCAGATAGACTGGTGTCCAGACAGACTGGTGTCCAGACAGACTGGTGCCCAGACAGACTGGTGCCCAGACAGACTGGTGTCCAGACAGACTGGTGTCCAGATAGACTGGTGCCCAGACAGACTGGTGTCCAGACAGACTGGTGTCCAGACAGACTGGTGCCCAGACAGACTGGTGTCCAGACAGACTGGTGCCCAGACAGACTGGTGTCCAGACAGACTGGTGTCCAGACAGACTGGTGCCCAGACAGACTGGTGTCCAGACAGACTGGTGTCCAGACAGACTGGTGCCCAGACAGACTGGTGTCCAGACAGACTGGTGTCCAGACAGACTGGTGCCCAGACAGACTGGTGTCCAGACAGACTGGTGCCCAGACAGACTGGTGTCCAGACAGACTGGTGCCCAGACAGACTGGTGTCCAGACAGACTGGTGTCCAGACAGACTGGTGCCCAGACAGACTGGTGCCCAGACAGACTGGTGCCCAGACAGACTGGTGCCCAGACAGACTGGTGTCCAGACAGACTGGTGTCCAGACAGACTGGTGCCCAGACAGACTGGTGCCCAGACAGACTGGTGTCCAGACAGACTGGTGTCCAGACAGACTGGTGCCCAGATAGACTGGTGTCCAGACAGACTGGTGCCCAGACAGACTGGTGTCCAGACAGACTGGTGCCCAGACTGACTGGTGCCCAGACAGACTGGGGCCCAGACAGACAGGGGCCCAGATAGACAGGGGCCCAGACAGACAGGGGCCCAGATAGACAGGGGCCCAGACAGACTGGTGTCCAGACAGACTGGTGCCCAGACAGACTGGTGTCCAGACAGACTGGTGCCCAGACAGACTGGTGCCCAGACAGACTGGTGTCCAGACAGACTGGTGCCCAGACAGACTGGTGCCCAGACAGACTGGTGTCCAGACAGACTGGTGCCCAGACAGACTGGTGCCCAGACAGACTGGTGCCCAGACAGACTGGTGCCCAGACAGACTGGTGCCCAGATAGACTGGTGTCCAGATAGACTGGTGTCCAGACAGACTGGTGTCCAGACAGACTGGTGCCCAGACAGACTGGTGCCCAGACAGACTGGTGTCCAGACAGACTGGTGTCCAGATAGACTGGTGCCCAGACAGACTGGTGTCCAGACAGACTGGTGTCCAGACAGACTGGTGCCCAGACAGACTGGTGTCCAGACAGACTGGTGCCCAGACAGACTGGTGTCCAGACAGACTGGTGTCCAGACAGACTGGTGCCCAGACAGACTGGTGTCCAGACAGACTGGTGTCCAGACAGACTGGTGCCCAGACAGACTGGTGTCCAGACAGACTGGTGTCCAGATAGACTGGTGCCCAGACAGACTGGTGTCCAGACAGACTGGTGCCCAGACAGACTGGTGTCCAGACAGACTGGTGCCCAGACAGACTGGTGTCCAGACAGACTGGTGTCCAGACAGACTGGTGCCCAGACAGACTGGTGCCCAGATAGACTGGTGTCCAGACAGACTGGTGCCCAGACAGACTGGTGTCCAGACAGACTGGTGCCCAGACTGACTGGTGCCCAGACAGACTGGGGCCCAGACAGACAGGGGCCCAGATAGACAGGGGCCCAGACAGACAGGGGCCCAGATAGACAGGGGCCCAGACAGACTGGTGTCCAGACAGACTGGTGCCCAGACAGACTGGTGTCCAGACAGACTGGTGTCCAGATAGACTGGTGCTCAGATAGACTGGTGTCCAGACAGACTGGTGCCCAGACAGACTGGTGTCCAGACAGACTGGTGCCCAGACAGACTGGTGTCCAGACAGACTGGTGCCCAGACAGACTGGTGCCCAGACAGACTGGTGTCCAGACAGACTGGTGTCCAGACAGACTGGTGTCCAGACAGACTGGTGTCCAGACTGACTGGTGCCCAGACAGACTGGTGCCCAGATAGACTGGTGCCCAGACAGACTGGTGTCCAGACAGACTGGTGCCCAGACAGACTGGTGTCCAGACAGACTGGTGCCCAGACAGACTGGTGTCCAGACAGACTGGTGTCCAGACAGACTGGTGTCCAGACAGACTGGTGTCCAGATAGACTGGTGCCCAGACAGACTGGTGTCCAGACAGACTGGTGTCCAGACAGACTGGTGTCCAGACAGACTGGTGTCCAGACAGACTGGTGCCCAGACAGACAGGGGTCCAGACAGACTGGTGTCCATGCTGATGCTGAACATGCCCAGGCTGTAGAGGGAACCAAAGCTAATCACACAGCTCTATAGGGTTTATTTGACTATTTTGAGACATACAGCTGCAGCCACAGCCTACAGGCTTATGTTTACATTGTATAGACTAATCTAATTGTATAATGTGGACTAATTACCAGGCAGTGTTATATTTTATTATTTTCTACAATTTGTTATTTATGTTAATATTCACTTATCTTAAGATTCTATAGAAAATATTCTATTCAATAAATATTTGTTGTTTATACTTCATTCTGTTCTGTATAGGTCAACTTATTCTTAGACCGACAGATGGAGCAAACTGTTTTAAAGGAGGGAGGATTGTAGTGGGAGCACTGGGGTGTCAGGTGTGACAATGGTAAATGGTTTACATGGCTCCCGGGTCAGGTAGGAGGGCCCCTTTAGAAGAATTCTGTTTAGGGCCCCAGGGAGGTCAGGACCGGCTCTGCTCGCAGACGGATCATTAGCTCCCCTACAGAAAAGACACCTGCACACATCTAGATGGCCGGGCGGAGTGGGAGTGGAGACAGAGACCGCAGTGGGGTCAATCTGTAGAACCCAGTTCCTACATTTGAATATAAAAATAGATTTTTCTAAACAAAACTACACTACTTATCTCTGGGACCCTCAGGATGACAAATCAGAGCCAGATACCTGAATGTAAGTACATCATTTACCTTCAGAGGTGAATGTACAGTACAAATACTTATTTTCCACCATAATTTGCAAATAAATTCATAAAAAATCCTACAATGTGATTTTCTGGATTTTTTTCTCATTTTGTCTGTCATAGTTGAAATGTACCTCATGATGAAAATTACAGGCTCTCTCATCTTTTTAAGTGGGAGAACTTGCACAATTGGTGGCTGACTAAATACTTTTTTGCCCCACTGTATCAAACCATTTGCCATGATAAAAGTGTCTTGTTGTTGTGCACTCTCCTCAAACAATAGCCTGGTATTTTTCCAATATAATAGCTACTGTAAATTGGACACTGCAGTTAGATTAACAAGCTTTCTGCCCATATAAGACATGTCTATGTCCCGGAAAGTATACAACATTTTCTAGTCACATTATCGTATATTGAGCAACAACTGTCCCTGTTTAGGGACACAGATCCCGTAGAGGCTAAACGACCCTGAACCTGGCTGTTTGGTTTGTTTACAAATTGTGGAGTGCGGGCTGTGCCAGAGATTGTATGGGCTGTGCCAGAGACTGTATGGGCTGTACCAGAGACCGTATGGGCTGTGCCAGAGACCGTATGGGCTGTGCCAGTGACCGTATGGGCTGTGCCAGAGACCGTATGGGCTGTGCCAGAGACCGTATGGGCTGTGCCAGAGACCGTAAGGGCTGTGCCAGAGACCGTATGGGCTGTGCCAGAGACCGTATGGGCTGTGCCAGAGACCGTACGGGCTGTGCCAGAGACCGTACGGGCTGTGCCAGAGACCGTACGGGCTGTGCCAGAGACCGTACGGGCTGTGCCAGAGACCGTACGGGTTGTGCCAGAGACCGTATGGGCTGTGCCAGAGACCGTATGGGCTGTGCCAGAGATTGTATGGGCTGATGCCAGAGACCGTATGGGCTGTGCCAGAGACCGTACGGGCTGTGCCAGAGACCGTACGGCGCTGTGCCAGAGACCGTACGGGCTGTGCCAGAGACCGTACGGGTTGTGCCAGAGACCGTATGGGCTGTGCCAGAGACCGTATGGGCTGTGCCAGAGATTGTATGGGCTGTGCCAGAGACCGTATTCTAGACCCCTGTCTATCTGGGCCCTTGTCTATCTGGGCACCAGTCTGTCTGGGCCCCTGTCTATCTGGGCCCTTGTCTATCTGGGCCCCTGTCTATCTGGGCCCCAGTCTATCTGGGAACCAGTCTATCTGGACTGTCTGGAAGAAATAGAGAAACTATGTCACATAGTTAAGCAGTCATTTACACAAAAACACTTCTGACATACAATCTTAAATGTTACTAAGTGTGTAAACATGTGAATGTTTGAATTAAAATCTTATCGTCAAAATATTCCTCTTCTGCACTTTCTTGAGGCAAAATCATCAATGAGTTTCCCCACGCCATGATTTATGATCATGATGGCCAGACCACTCAAATGTTCCTGTGACATGGAAGACCTCAGGTAGCTTTTGATGAGCTTTCATTTTGAAAAGCTCCTCTCTGCCGATGCTACTGTTACTGGTAGGGTGACTGCAGTTCTCAGGGTCGTCCAAAGGTTAGGATAGAGTTCCTCCAGGTCTCTCTCACAGAGAAAGGGAAGCAGCTCAACGGCAGCCATCTTATCTGATGGCAGATCAGGTACATTCTGAATCTCCTGGGCCAGATCCATTCCACTGATGTCACAGTGTTTGTGTTCGTCTCTGAAGGATAAGAGTGTTTTAAACTTCCATGCACCGTTAAAGATTCCCTGGACATCTGAGAGGCAGTGCTGCACTCCAGCACTCCATATTTGGTTTTCACCTGGTTGAGTGTTTCAAATCTCTCATCCATGGATATCAACAGTAGAGTCGACCACAATGTTGAAGTAGTTGACTTCAAGGTGTTTCAGCGCGTCAGTCACTGGTTCGTCAGGAGCCTCATAGCTGAAATGCCCTCTTGCTGTTTCTCAGTCTCCTCTCTTTCAGAACAGCCTCTACATTCATTTCTTCACAAATGTTTTGTAGTTTGGCTGTCGTCTGGGCCTCAGAGAATCCAGGTTCCCGGTATGTAGCGAGGGAGGCCTTTGCATTTGAGATTAAATTCACTGCGATATACAACTGCATTGAGGCGGATTGGAGGAGCTTGTTCACCTTGTTTGTCATTGTCAGTATCTCACACCAATACGACACAGCCAATCAAGAAGCTGAAGGACCCAACTTCCTCTGCAAGTACTTGTGTCTCCACTTTGACCCACCAGATCGTTGATCGTCTGTCTGGCTTCCAGTCCCAAACCTCAGAAGACTGATACCTGATTACACCTTGGAGCCTCCTCTCCCAGTGTCATGACTTCACAGTTATGTTCACGTGTTTCTTCAAAACACTCCGTCTTTGTGTGCCAGTTGAAAAGAAGGTGAAGAGCTTTTGCACATGCCCAAAAACCTAACTGCATCTTTTTTTGAAGAGTTGGCAGCATCTGCAATGACAAGGTTTAGAGTATGTGCTCCACTCTGGGATGTTTTTCAACACTCTGGCTTGTACTCCTTGGTGCTTTGCCCTTCATGCTGGCCCCATTATCATAAGCTTGCCCTCTGTAATCTTCAAATGTAATCTTCAGCTCGTTCAGCACTGAAACATGCATGAGAGCACCAGCTGTTTCGGACGACTGTGCAGATCACGCTCTCCGTAGCTGATGTGACCTTTAAACAGGTTAACATTCACAAGGCCACAGGGCCAGACAGATTACCAGGACACATACTCAGAGCATGTGCTGACCAGCTTTCAACCTCTCCTTGACCCAGTCTGTAATACCTACATCTTTCATGCAGACCACCATAGTCCCTGTACCCAAGAATGCCTAGGTAACCTGTCTAAATGCCTATTGCTCTAAAGCACTCACATCTGGGGTGGCAAGTAGCCTAGTGGTTAGAGTGTTGGATTAGTAACCGAAAGGTTGCAAGATCGAATCCCTGAGCTCATAAGGTAAAAATTGTCATTCTGCCCCTGAACAAGGCAGTTAACCCAGTGTTCCTAGGCTATTGAAAATAAGAATTTGTTCTTAACTGACTTGCCTAGTTAACATTTACATTTAAGTCATTTAGCAGACGCTCTTATCCAGAGCGACTTACAAATTAGTGAATTCACCTTCTGACATCAGTGGAACAGCCACTTTACAATAGTGCATCTAAATCATTTAAGAGGGGGGTGAGAAGGATTGCTTTATCCTATCCTAGGTATTCCTTGAAGAGGTGGGGTTTCAGGTGTCTCCGGAAGGTGGTGTTTGACTCCGCTGTCCTGTC
>NW_027010717.1:0-29269 GCF_036934945.1 Oncorhynchus masou masou | reverse complement strand
TCTATAAAGTCATTTTAGGCTCCTCTTGTCTTCTATAAAGTCTGTTAGGCTCCTCTTGTCTTCTATAAAGTCATGTTAGGCTCCTCTTGTCTTCTATAAAGTCATGTTAGGCTCCTCTTGTCTTCTATAAAGTCATTTTAGGCTCCTCTTATCTTCTATAAAGTCATGTTAGGCTCCTCTTATCTTCTATAAAGTCATTTTAGGCTCCTCTTATCTTCTATAAAGTCCTGTTAGGCTCCTCTTGTCTTCTATAAAGTCATGTTAGGCTCCTCTTGTCTTCTATAAAGTCATGTTAGGCTCCTCTTGTCTTCTATAAAGTCATGTTAGGCTCCTCTTATCTTCTATAAAGTCATGTTAGGCTCCTCTTGTCTTCTATAAAGTCATGTTAGGCTCCTCTTGTCTTCTATAAAGTCATGTTAGGCTCCTCTTGTCTTCTATAAAGTCATGTTAGGCTCCTCTTGTCTTCTATAAAGTCATGTTAGGCTCCTCTTGTCTTCTATAAAGTCATTTTAGGCTCCTCTTGTCTTCTATAAAGTCATTTTAGGCTCCTCTTGTCTTCTATAAAGTCATGTTAGGCTCATCTTGTCTTCTATAAAGTCATGGGTGTCTTGGTTCTAAAAGTCATTTTAGGCTCCTCTTGTCTTCATAAAGTCATGTTAGGTTCTTATCTTCTATAAAGTCATGTTGGCTTCTTGGTGTCATAGCATGTTAAAGGCTCTTGTTCATGGTTAGGCTGACTAAATGGGTCATCATCTTGTTGTTGTCATGGGTGTGTGGTTCTAAATGGGTCATGGGTGTGTGGTTCTAAATGGGTCATGGGTGTGTGGTTCTAAATGGGTCATGGATGTGTGGTTCTAAATGGGTCATGGCGGTTCTAAATGGGTCATGGGTGGTGGTTCTAAATGGGTCATGGTGGTTCTAAATGGGTCACGGTGGTTCTAAATGGGTCATGGATGTGTGGTTCTAAATGGGACATGGGTGTGTGGTTCTAAATGGGTCATGGATGTGTGGTTCTAAATAGGTCATGGGTGTGTGGTTCTAAATGGGACATGGGTGTGTGGTTCTAAATGGGTCATGGGTGTGTGGTTCTAAATGGGTCATGGTGGTTCTAAATGGGTTGTGGGTGTGTGGTTCTAAATGGGTTGTGGGTGTGTGGTTCTAAATGGGTTGTGGGTGTGTGGTTCTAAATGGGTCATGGTGGTTCTAAATGGGTCATGGGTGTGTGGTTCTAAATGGGTCGTGGGTGTGTGGTTCTAAATGGGTCATGGTGGTTCTAAATGGGTTGTGGGTGTGTGGTTCTAAATGGGTTGTGGGTGTGTGGTTCTAAATGGGACGTGGATGTGTGGTTCTAAATGGGTCGTGGGTGTGTGGTTCTAAATGGGTCATGGTGGTTCTAAATGGGTCATGGGTGTGTGGTTCTAAATGGGGTCATGTGTGGTTCTAAATGGGACATGGATGTGTGGTTCTAAATGGGTCATGGATGTGTGGTTCTAAATGGGTCATGGTGGATCTAAATGGGTCATGGGTGTGTGGTTCTAAATGGGTCATGGGTGTGTGGTTCTAAATGGGTCTCTGTATGATTCCTCCACTTCTCCATCTGCTGAACTAAATGGGTTGTGGTGTGTGGTTCTAAAGGGTCATGGTGGTTCTAAATGTGGGTTGTGGGTGTGTGGTTCTAAATGACACAGGCTGGGTTCTAAATGGGTCCTGAGGGGTTGTTCTAAATGACACGTCCATGTGATCAATACCACCAAATCAGGGAAATGAGTGGTTCTAAATGGGTCAGTCTGTGGTTCTAAATGGGTCATGGTGGATCTAAATGAAACAGTGGGTGTGTGGTTCTCCAGGACTACAGTGGGTGTGTGGTTCTAAATGGGTCATGTGTGGCCCTCCAGGACTATGGGTGTGTGGGTTCTAAATGGAGCCCTCCAGGACTACAGTCTAGTGGGATCAATAAAGTGGAGCCCTCCAGGACCACAGTGGGTGTGGGTTCTAAATGGGTCATGGGTGTGTGGTTCCAACTGGGTCATGGTGGATCTAAACACAGTGGGTCCAGGACTACAGTTCTAAATGGGATCAATGGGTGGTGGTTCTAAATGGGTCTGGTGGGATCTAAATGGGTCAGGTGTACAGTCTAGTGGGATCAATACACAGTGGAGCCCTCCAGGACTACAGTCTAGTGGGATCTACACAGTGGAGCCCTCCAGGACTACAGTCTTCTAAATGGGATCATACACAGTGGAGCCCTCCAGGACTACAGTCTGTGGGATCAATACACAGTGGAGCCCTCCAGGACTACAGTCTAGTGTAGTGGTTCAATACACAGTGGAGCCCTCAGGACTACAGTCTAGTGGGATCAATACAAGTGGAGCCCTCCAGGACTACAGTCTAGTGTAGTGGTATCAGTACACAGTGGAGCCCTCCAGGACCACAGTCTAGTGGGATCAATACACCGTGGAGCCCTCCAGGACTACAGTCTAGTGTAGTGGTATCAATACACAGTGGAGCCCTCCAGGACTACAGTCTAGTGGGATCAATACACAGTGGAGCCCTCCAGGACTACAGTCTAGTGGGATCAATACACAGTGGAGCCCTCCAGGACTACAGTCTAGTGTAGTGGGATCAATACACAGTGGAGCCCTCCAGGACCACAGTCTAGTGGGATCAATACACAGTGGAGCCCTCCAGGACTACAGTCTAGTGGGATCAATACACAGTGGAGCCCTCCAGGACTACAGTCTAGTGGGATCAATACACAGTGGAGCCCTCCAGGACTACAGTCTAGTGGGATCAATACACAGTGGAGCCCTCCAGGACTACAGTCTAGTGGGATCAATACACAGTGGAGCCCTCCAGGACTACAGTCTAGTGTAGTGGGATCAATACACAGTGGAGCCCTCCAGGACCACAGTCTAGTGGGATCAATACACAGTGGAGCCCTCCAGGACTACAGTCTAGTGGGATCAATACACAGTGGAGCCCTCCAGGACCACAGTCTAGTGGGATCAATACACAGTGGAGCCCTCCAGGACTACAGTCTAGTGTAGTGGGATCAATACACAGTGGAGCCCTCCAGGACCACAGTCTAGTGGGATCAATACACAGTGGAGCCCTCCAGGACTACAGTCTAGTGGGATCAATACACAGTGGAGCCCTCCAGGACCACAGTCTAGTGGGATCAATACACAGTGGAGCCCTCCAGGACTACAGTCTAGTGTAGTGGGATCAATACACAGTGGAGCCCTCCAGGACCACAGTCTAGTGGGATCAATACACAGTGGAGCCCTCCAGGACTACAGTCTAGTCTAGTGGGATCAATACACAGTGGAGCCCTCCAGGACTACAGTCTAGTGGGATCAATACACAGTGGAGCCCTCCAGGACTACAGTCTAGTGTAGTGGGATCAATACACAGTGGAGCCCTCCAGGACTACAGTCTAGTGGGATCAATACACAGTGGAGCCCTCCAGAACTACAGTCTAGTGGGATCAATACACAGTGGAGCCCTCCAGGACTACAGTCTAGTGGGATCAATACACAGTGGAGCCCTCCAGGACTACAGTCTAGTGGGATCAATACACAGTGGAGCCCTCCAGGACTACAGTCTAGTGGGATCAATACACAGTGGAGCCCTCCAGGACTACAGTCTAGTGGGATCAATACACAGTGGAGCCCTCCAGGACTACAGTCTAGTGGGATCAATACACAGTGGAGCCCTCCAGGACTACAGTCTAGTCTAGTGGGATCAATACACAGTGGAGCCCTCCAGGACTACAGTCTAGTGGGATCAATACACAGTGGAGCCCTCCAGGACTACAGTCTAGTGTAGTGGGATCAATACACAGTGGAGCCCTCCAGGACTACAGTCTAGTCTAGTGGGATCAATACACAGTGGAGCCCTCCAGGACTACAGTCTAGTGGGATCAATACACAGTGGAGCCCTCCAGAACTACAGTCTAGTCTAGTGGGATCAATACACAGTGGAGCCCTCCAGGACTACAGTCTAGTGGGATCAATACACAGTGGAGCCCTCCAGGACTACAGTCTAGTGTAGTGGGATCAATACACAGTGGAGCCCTCCAGGACTACAGTCTAGTGTAGTGGGATCAATACACAGTGGAGCCCTCCAGGACTACAGTCTAGTGGGATCAATACACAGTGGAGCCCTCCAGGACTACAGTCTAGTGGGATCAATACACAGTGGAGCCCTCCAGGACTACAGTCTAGTGGGATCAATACACAGTGGAGCCCTCCAGGACTACAGTCTAGTGGGATCAATACACAGTGGAGCCCTCCAGGACTACAGTCTAGTGGGATCAATACACAGTGGAGCCCTCCAGGACTACAGTCTAGTCTAGTGGGATCAATACACAGTGGAGCCCTCCAGGACTACAGTCTAGTGGGATCAATACACAGTGGAGCCCTCCAGGACTACAGTCTAGTGGGATCAATACACAGTGGAGCCCTCCAGGACTACAGTCTAGTGGGATCAATACACAGTGGAGCCCTCCAGGACTAGTCAGTCTAGTGGGATCAATACACAGTGGAGCCCTCCAGGACTACAGTCTAGTGGGATCAATACACAGTGGAGCCCTCCAGGACTACAGTCAGTCTAGTGGGATCAATACACAGTGGAGCCCTCCAGGACTACAGTCTAGTGGGATCAATACACAGTGGAGCCCTCCAGGACCACAGTCTAGTGGGATCAATACACAGTGGAGCCCTCCAGGACTACAGTCAGTCTAGTGGGATCAATACACAGTGGAGCCCTCCAGGACTACAGTCTAGTGGGATCAATACACAGTGGAGCCCTCCAGGACTACAGTCTAGTGGGATCAATACACAGTGGAGCCCTCCAGGACTACAGTCTAGTGGGATCAATACACAGTGGAGCCCTCCAGGACTACAGTCTAGTGGGATCAATACACAGTGGAGCCCTCCAGGACTACAGTCTAGTGGGATCAATACACAGTGGAGCCCTCCAGGACCACAGTCTAGTCTAGTGGGATCAATACACAGTGGAGCCCTCCAGGACTACAGTCTAGTGGGATCAATACACAGTGGAGCCCTCCAGGACTACAGTCAGTCTAGTGGGATCAATACACAGTGGAGCCCTCCAGGACTACAGTCTAGTGGGATCAATACACAGTGGAGCCCTCCAGGACTACAGTCTAGTGGGATCAATACACAGTGGAGCCCTCCAGGACTACAGTCAGTCTAGTGGGATCAATACACAGTGGAGCCCTCCAGGACACAGTCTAGTCTAGTGGGATCAATACACAGTGGAGCCCTCCAGGACTAGTCTAGTCTAGTGGGATCAATACACAGTGGAGCCCTCCAGGACTACAGTCTAGTGGGATCAATACACAGTGGAGCCCTCCAGGACTACAGTCTAGTCTAGTGGGATCAATACACAGTGGAGCCCTCCAGGACTACAGTCTAGTGGGATCAATACACAGTGGAGCCCTCCAGGACTACACAGTCTAGTGGGATCAATACACAGTGGAGCCCTCCAGGACTACAGTCTAGTGGGATCAATACACAGTGGAGCCCTCCAGGACTACAGTCAGTCTAGTGGGATCAATACACAGTGGAGCCCTCCAGGACTACAGTCTAGTGGGATCAATACACAGTGGAGCCCTCCAGGACCACAGTCTAGTGGGATCAATACACAGTGGAGCCCTCCAGGACTACAGTCTAGTCTAGTGGGATCAATACACAGTGGAGCCCTCCAGGACGACAGTCTAGTGGGATCAATACACAGTGGAGCCCTCCAGGACTACAGTCTAGTGGGATCAATACACAGTGGAGCCCTCCAGGACTACAGTCTAGTGGGATCAATACACAGTGGAGCCCTCCAGGACTACAGTCTAGTGGGATCAATACACAGTGGAGCCCTCCAGGACTACAGTCTAGTGGGATCAATACACAGTGGAGCCCTCCAGGACTACAGTCTAGTGGGATCAATACACAGTGGAGCCCTCCAGGACTACAGTCTAGTGGGATCAATACACAGTGGAGCCCTCCAGGACTACAGTCTAGTGGGATCAATACACAGTGGAGCCCTCCAGGACTACAGTCTAGTGGGATCAATACACAGTGGAGCCCTCCAGGACTACAGTCTAGTGGGATCAATACACAGTGGAGCCCTCCAGGACTACAGTCTAGTGGGATCAATACACAGTGGAGCCCTCCAGGACTACAGTCTAGTCTAGTGGGATCAATACACAGTGGAGCCCTCCAGGACTACAGTCTAGTGGGATCAATACACAGTGGAGCCCTCCAGGACTACTAGTCTAGTGGGATCAATACACAGTGGAGCCCTCCAGGACTACAGTCTAGTGGGATCAATACACAGTGGAGCCCTCCAGGACTACAGTCAGTCTAGTGGGATCAATACACAGTGGAGCCCTCCAGGACTACAGTCTAGTGGGATCAATACACAGTGGAGCCCTCCAGGACTACAGTCTAGTGGGATCAATACACAGTGGAGCCCTCCAGGACTACAGTCTAGTGGGATCAATACACAGTGGAGCCCTCCAGGACTACAGTCTAGTGGGATCAATACACAGTGGAGCCCTCCAGGACTACAGTCTAGTGGGATCAATACACAGTGGAGCCCTCCAGGACTACAGTCTAGTGGGATCAATACACAGTGGAGCCCTCCAGGACTACAGTCTAGTGGGATCAATACACAGTGGAGCCCTCCAGGACTACAGTCTAGTGGGATCAATACACAGTGGAGCCCTCCAGGACCACAGTCTAGTCTAGTGGGATCAATACACAGTGGAGCCCTCCAGGACTACAGTCTAGTGGGATCAATACACAGTGGAGCCCTCCAGGACTACAGTCTAGTCTAGTGGGATCAATACACAGTGGAGCCCTCCAGGACTACAGTCTAGTGGGATCAATACACAGTGGAGCCCTCCAGGACTACAGTCTAGTGGGATCAATACACAGTGGAGCCCTCCAGGACTACAGTCTAGTCTAGTGGGATCAATACACAGTGGAGCCCTCCAGGACACAGTCTAGTCTAGTGGGATCAATACACAGTGGAGCCCTCCAGGACTACAGTCTAGTCTAGTGGGATCAATACACAGTGGAGCCCTCCAGGACTACAGTCTAGTGGGATCAATACACAGTGGAGCCCTCCAGGACTACAGTCTAGTCTAGTGGGATCAATACACAGTGGAGCCCTCCAGGACTACAGTCTAGTGGGATCAATACACAGTGGAGCCCTCCAGGACTACAGTCTAGTCTAGTGGGATCAATACACAGTGGAGCCCTCCAGGACTACAGTCTAGTGGGATCAATACACAGTGGAGCCCTCCAGGACTACAGTCTAGTCTAGTGGGATCAATACACAGTGGAGCCCTCCAGGACTACAGTCTAGTGGGATCAATACACAGTGGAGCCCTCCAGGACTACAGTCTAGTGGGATCAATACACAGTGGAGCCCTCCAGGACTAGTCTAGTCTAGTGGGATCAATACACAGTGGAGCCCTCCAGGACTACAGTCTAGTGGGATCAATACACAGTGGAGCCCTCCAGGACTACAGTCTAGTGGGATCAATACACAGTGGAGCCCTCCAGGACTACAGTCTAGTCTAGTGGGATCAATACACAGTGGAGCCCTCCAGGACTACAGTCTAGTGGGATCAATACACAGTGGAGCCCTCCAGGACTACAGTCTAGTGGGATCAATACACAGTGGAGCCCTCCAGGACTACAGTCTAGTGGGATCAATACACAGTGGAGCCCTCCAGGACTAGTCTAGTCTAGTGGGATCAATACACAGTGGAGCCCTCCAGGACTACAGTCTAGTGGGATCAATACACAGTGGAGCCCTCCAGGACTACAGTCTAGTGGGATCAATACACAGTGGAGCCCTCCAGGACTACAGTCTAGTGGGATCAATACACAGTGGAGCCCTCCAGGACTACAGTCTAGTGGGATCAATACACAGTGGAGCCCTCCAGGACTACAGTCTAGTGGGATCAATACACAGTGGAGCCCTCCAGGACTACAGTCTAGTGGGATCAATACACAGTGGAGCCCTCCAGGACTACAGTCTAGTGGGATCAATACACAGTGGAGCCCTCCAGGACTACAGTCTAGTGGGATCAATACACAGTGGAGCCCTCCAGGACTACAGTCTAGTGGGATCAATACACAGTGGAGCCCTCCAGGACCACAGTCTAGTGGGATCAATACACAGTGGAGCCCTCCAGGACTACAGTCTAGTCTAGTGGGATCAATACACAGTGGAGCCCTCAGGACTACAGTCTAGTGGGATCAATACACAGTGGAGCCCTCCAGGACTACAGTCTAGTGTGGGATCAATACACAGTGGAGCCCTCCAGGACTACAGTCTAGTGGGATCAATACACAGTGGAGCCCTCCAGGACTACAGTCTAGTGGGATCAATACACAGTGGAGCCCTCCAGGACTACAGTCTAGTGGGATCAATACACAGTGGAGCCCTCCAGGACTACAGTCTAGTGGGATCAATACACAGTGGAGCCCTCCAGGACTACAGTCTAGTGGGATCAATACACAGTGGAGCCCTCCAGGACTACAGTCTAGTGGGATCAATACACAGTGGAGCCCTCCAGGACTACAGTCTAGTGGGATCAATACACAGTGGAGCCCTCCAGGACTACAGTCTAGTGGGATCAATACACAGTGGAGCCCTCCAGGACTACAGTCTAGTGGGATCAATACACAGTGGAGCCCTCCAGGACTACAGTCAGTCTAGTGGGATCAATACACAGTGGAGCCCTCCAGGACTACAGTCTAGTGGGATCAATACACAGTGGTGCCCTCCAGGACTACAGTCTAGTGGGATCAATACACAGTGGAGCCCTCCAGGACACAGTCTAGTCTAGTGGGATCAATACACAGTGGAGCCCTCCAGGACTACAGTCTAATGGGATCAATACACAGTGGAGCCCTCCAGGACACAGTCTAGTCTAGTGGGATCAATACACAGTGGAGCCCTCCAGGACTACAGTCTAGTGGGATCAATACACAGTGGAGCCCTCCAGGACTACAGTCTAGTGGGATCAATACACAGTGGAGCCCTCCAGGACTACAGTCTAGTGGGATCAATACACAGTGGAGCCCTCCAGGACTACAGTCTAGTGGGATCAATACACAGTGGAGCCCTCCAGGACTACAGTCTAGTGGGATCAATACACAGTGGAGCCCTCCAGGACTACAGTCTAGTGGGATCAATACACAGTGGAGCCCTCCAGGACTACAGTCTAGTGGGATCAATACACAGTGGAGCCCTCCAGGACTACAGTCTAGTCTAGTGGGATCAATACACAGTGGAGCCCTCCAGGACTACAGTCTAGTCTAGTGGGATCAATACACAGTGGAGCCCTCCAGGACCACAGTCTAGTGGGATCAATACACAGTGGAGCCCTCCAGGACCACAGTCTAGTGGGATCAATACACAGTGGAGCCCTCCAGGACCACAGTCTAGTCTAGTGGGATCAATACACAGTGGAGCCCTCCAGGACTACAGTCTAGTGGGATCAATACACAGTGGAGCCCTCCAGGACTACAGTCTAGTGGGATCAATACACAGTGGAGCCCTCCAGGACTACAGTCTAGTGGGATCAATACACAGTGGAGCCCTCCAGGACTACAGTCTAGTGGGATCAATACACAGTGGAGCCCTCCAGGACTACAGTCTAGTGGGATCAATACACAGTGGAGCCCTCCAGGACTACAGTCTAGTGGGATCAATACACAGTGGAGCCCTCCAGGACTACAGTCAGTCTAGTGGGATCAATACACAGTGGAGCCCTCCAGGACTACAGTCTAGTGGGATCAATACACAGTGGAGCCCTCCAGGACTACAGTCAGTCTAGTGGGATCAATACACAGTGGAGCCCTCCAGGACTACAGTCTAGTGGGATCAATACACAGTGGAGCCCTCCAGGACTACAGTCTAGTGGGATCAATACACAGTGGAGCCCTCCAGGACTACAGTCTAGTGGGATCAATACACAGTGGAGCCCTCCAGGACTACAGTCTAGTCTAGTGGGATCAATACACAGTGGAGCCCTCCAGGACTACAGTCTAGTCTAGTGGGATCAATACACAGTGGAGCCCTCCAGGACTACAGTCTAGTGGGATCAATACACAGTGGAGCCCTCCAGGACTACAGTCTAGTGGGATCAATACACAGTGGAGCCCTCCAGGACTACAGTCTAGTGGGATCAATACACAGTGGAGCCCTCCAGGACTACAGTCTAGTCTAGTGGGATCAATACACAGTGGAGCCCTCCAGGACTACAGTCTAGTGGGATCAATACACAGTGGAGCCCTCCAGGACTACAGTCTAGTGGGATCAATACACAGTGGAGCCCTCCAGGACTACAGTCTAGTGGGATCAATACACAGTGGAGCCCTCCAGGACTACAGTCTAGTGGGATCAATACACAGTGGAGCCCTCCAGGACTACAGTCTAGTGGGATCAATACACAGTGGAGCCCTCCAGGACTACAGTCTAGTGGGATCAATACACAGTGGAGCCCTCCAGGACTACAGTCTAGTGGGATCAATACACAGTGGAGCCCTCCAGGACTACAGTCTAGTGGGATCAATACACAGTGGAGCCCTCCAGGACCACAGTCTAGTGGGATCAATACACAGTGGAGCCCTCCAGGACTACAGTCTAGTGGGATCAATACACAGTGGAGCCCTCCAGGACACAGTCAGTCTAGTGGGATCAATACACAGTGGAGCCCTCCAGGACTACAGTCTAGTGGGATCAATACACAGTGGAGCCCTCCAGGACTACAGTCTAGTCTAGTGGGATCAATACACAGTGGAGCCCTCCAGGACTACAGTCAGTCTAGTGGGATCAATACACAGTGGAGCCCTCCAGGACTACAGTCTAGTGGGATCAATACACAGTGGAGCCCTCCAGGACACAGTCAGTCTAGTGGGATCAATACACAGTGGAGCCCTCCAGGACTACAGTCTAGTGGGATCAATACACAGTGGAGCCCTCCAGGACTACAGTCTAGTGGGATCAATACACAGTGGAGCCCTCCAGGACTACAGTCTAGTGGGATCAATACACAGTGGAGCCCTCCAGGACCACAGTCTAGTCTAGTGGGATCAATACACAGTGGAGCCCTCCAGGACTACAGTCTAGTGGGATCAATACACAGTGGAGCCCTCCAGGACTACAGTCTAGTGGGATCAATACACAGTGGAGCCCTCCAGGACTACAGTCTAGTCTAGTGGGATCAATACACAGTGGAGCCCTCCAGGACTACAGTCTAGTGGGATCAATACACAGTGGTGCCCTCCAGGACTACAGTCTAGTGGGATCAATACACAGTGGAGCCCTCCAGGACTACAGTCTAGTCTAGTGGGATCAATACACAGTGGAGCCCTCCAGGACTACAGTCTAGTCTAGTGGGATCAATACACAGTGGTGCCCTCCAGGACTACAGTCTAGTGGGATCAATACACAGTGGAGCCCTCCAGGACTAGTCTAGTCTAGTGGGATCAATACACAGTGGAGCCCTCCAGGACTACAGTCTAGTGGGATCAATACACAGTGGAGCCCTCCAGGACTACAGTCTAGTGGGATCAATACACAGTGGAGCCCTCCAGGACTACAGTCTAGTGGGATCAATACACAGTGGAGCCCTCCAGGACCACAGTCTAGTCTAGTGGGATCAATACACAGTGGAGCCCTCCAGGACTACAGTCTAATGGGATCAATACACAGTGGAGCCCTCCAGGACCACAGTCTAGTCTAGTGGGATCAATACACAGTGGAGCCCTCCAGGACTACAGTCTAGTGGGATCAATACACAGTGGAGCCCTCCAGGACTACAGTCTAGTGGGATCAATACACAGTGGAGCCCTCCAGGACTACAGTCTAGTGGGATCAATACACAGTGGAGCCCTCCAGGACTACAGTCTAGTGGGATCAATACACAGTGGAGCCCTCCAGGACCACAGTCTAGTGGGATCAATACACAGTGGAGCCCTCCAGGACCACAGTCTAGTGGGATCAATACACAGTGGAGCCCTCCAGGACCACAGTCTAGTCTAGTGGGATCAATACACAGTGGAGCCCTCCAGGACTACAGTCTAGTCTAGTGGGATCAATACACAGTGGAGCCCTCCAGGACTACAGTCTAGTCTAGTGGGATCAATACACAGTGGAGCCCTCCAGGACTACAGTCTAGTCTAGTGGGATCAATACACAGTGGAGCCCTCCAGGACTACAGTCTAGTCTAGTGGGATCAATACACAGTGGAGCCCTCCAGGACTACAGTCTAGTGGGATCAATACACAGTGGAGCCCTCCAGGACTACAGTCTAGTCTAGTGGGATCAATACACAGTGGAGCCCTCCAGGACTACAGTCTAGTGGGATCAATACACAGTGGAGCCCTCCAGGACTACAGTCTAGTGGGATCAATACACAGTGGAGCCCTCCAGGACTACAGTCTAGTGGGATCAATACACAGTGGAGCCCTCCAGGACCACAGTCTAGTCTAGTGGGATCAATACACAGTGGAGCCCTCCAGGACTACAGTCTAGTGGGATCAATACACAGTGGAGCCCTCCAGGACTACAGTCTAGTGGGATCAATACACAGTGGAGCCCTCCAGGACTACAGTCTAGTGGGATCAATACACAGTGGAGCCCTCCAGGACTACAGTCTAGTGGGATCAATACACAGTGGAGCCCTCCAGGACTACAGTCTAGTGGGATCAATACACAGTGGAGCCCTCCAGGACTACAGTCTAGTGGGATCAATACACAGTGGAGCCCTCCAGGACTACAGTCTAGTGGGATCAATACACAGTGGAGCCCTCCAGGACTACAGTCTAGTGGGATCAATACACAGTGGAGCCCTCCAGGACTACTAGTCTAGTGGGATCAATACACAGTGGAGCCCTCCAGGACTAGTCAGTCTAGTGGGATCAATACACAGTGGAGCCCTCCAGGACTACAGTCTAGTGGGATCAATACACAGTGGAGCCCTCCAGGACGACAGTCTAGTGGGATCAATACACAGTGGAGCCCTCCAGGACTACAGTCTAGTGGGATCAATACACAGTGGAGCCCTCCAGGACTACAGTCTAGTCTAGTGGGATCAATACACAGTGGAGCCCTCCAGGACGACAGTCTAGTGGGATCAATACACAGTGGAGCCCTCCAGGACTACAGTCTAGTGGGATCAATACACAGTGGAGCCCTCCAGGACTACAGTCTAGTGGGATCAATACACAGTGGAGCCCTCCAGGACTACAGTCTAGTGGGATCAATACACAGTGGAGCCCTCCAGGACTACAGTCTAGTGGGATCAATACACAGTGGAGCCCTCCAGGACTACAGTCTAGTGGGATCAATACACAGTGGAGCCCTCCAGGACTACACAGTCTAGTGGGATCAATACACAGTGGAGCCCTCCAGGACTACAGTCTAGTGGGATCAATACACAGTGGAGCCCTCCAGGACCACAGTCTAGTGGGATCAATACACAGTGGAGCCCTCCAGGACTACAGTCTAGTGGGATCAATACACAGTGGAGCCCTCCAGGACCACAGTCTAGTCTAGTGGGATCAATACACAGTGGAGCCCTCCAGGACTACAGTCTAGTCTAGTGGGATCAATACACAGTGGAGCCCTCCAGGACTACAGTCTAGTGGGATCAATACACAGTGGAGCCCTCCAGGACTACAGTCTAGTCTAGTGGGATCAATACACAGTGGAGCCCTCCAGGACTACAGTCTAGTGGGATCAATACACAGTGGATCCCTCCAGGACCACAGTCTAGTCTAGTGGGATCAATACACAGTGGAGCCCTCCAGGACTACAGTCTAGTGGGATCAATACACAGTGGAGCCCTCCAGGACTACAGTCTAGTGGGATCAATACACAGTGGAGCCCTCCAGGACTACAGTCTAGTGGGATCAATACACAGTGGAGCCCTCCAGGACAGTCTAGTCTAGTGGGATCAATACACAGTGGAGCCCTCCAGGACTACAGTCTAGTGGGATCAATACACAGTGGAGCCCTCCAGGACTACAGTCTAGTGGGATCAATACACAGTGGAGCCCTCCAGGACTACAGTCTAGTCTAGTGGGATCAATACACAGTGGAGCCCTCCAGGACTACAGTCTAGTGGGATCAATACACAGTGGAGCCCTCCAGGACTAGTCAGTCTAGTGGGATCAATACACAGTGGAGCCCTCCAGGACTACAGTCAGTCTAGTGGGATCAATACACAGTGGAGCCCTCCAGGACTACAGTCTAGTCTAGTGGGATCAATACACAGTGGAGCCCTCCAGGACTACAGTCTAGTCTAGTGGTATCAATACACAGTGGTGCCCTCCAGGACTACAGTCTAGTCTAGTGGGATCAATACACAGTGGAGCCCTCCAGGACTACAGTCTAGTGGGATCAATACACAGTGGAGCCCTCCAGGACTACAGTCTAGTGGGATCAATACACAGTGGAGCCCTCCAGGACTACAGTCTAGTGGGATCAATACACAGTGGAGCCCTCCAGGACTACAGTCTAGTGGGATCAATACACAGTGGAGCCCTCCAGGACTACAGTCTAGTGGGATCAATACACAGTGGAGCCCTCCAGGACTACAGTCTAGTGGGATCAATACACAGTGGAGCCCTCCAGGACTACAGTCTAGTGGGATCAATACACAGTGGAGCCCTCCAGGACTACAGTCTAGTGGGATCAATACACAGTGGAGCCCTCCAGGACTACAGTCTAGTGGGATCAATACACAGTGGAGCCCTCCAGGACTACAGTCTAGTGGGATCAATACACAGTGGAGCCCTCCAGGACCACAGTCTAGTGGGATCAATACACAGTGGAGCCCTCCAGGACCACAGTCTAGTGGGATCAATACACAGTGGAGCCCTCCAGGACACAGTCAGTCTAGTGGGATCAATACACAGTGGAGCCCTCCAGGACTACAGTCTAGTCTAGTGGGATCAATACACAGTGGAGCCCTCCAGGACTACACAGTCTAGTGGGATCAATACACAGTGGAGCCCTCCAGGACTAGTCAGTCTAGTGGGATCAATACACAGTGGAGCCCTCCAGGACTACAGTCTAGTGGGATCAATACACAGTGGAGCCCTCCAGGACTAGTCTAGTCTAGTGGGATCAATACACAGTGGAGCCCTCCAGGACTACAGTCTAGTGGGATCAATACACAGTGGAGCCCTCCAGGACTACAGTCTAGTGGGATCAATACACAGTGGAGCCCTCCAGGACTACAGTCTAGTGGGATCAATACACAGTGGAGCCCTCCAGGACTACAGTCTAGTGGGATCAATACACAGTGGAGCCCTCCAGGACTACAGTCTAGTGGGATCAATACACAGTGGAGCCCTCCAGGACTACAGTCTAGTGGGATCAATACACAGTGGAGCCCTCCAGGACTACAGTCTAGTGGGATCAATACACAGTGGAGCCCTCCAGGACTACAGTCTAGTCTAGTGGGATCAATACACAGTGGAGCCCTCCAGGACTACAGTCTAGTCTAGTGGGATCAATACACAGTGGAGCCCTCCAGGACTACAGTCTAGTGGGATCAATACACAGTGGAGCCCTCCAGGACTACAGTCTAGTGGGATCAATACACAGTGGAGCCCTCCAGGACTACAGTCTAGTGGGATCAATACACAGTGGAGCCCTCCAGGACTACAGTCTAGTAGTGGGATCAATACACAGTGGAGCCCTCCAGGACTACAGTCTAGTGGGATCAATACACAGTGGAGCCCTCCAGGACACACAGTCTAGTGGGATCAATACACAGTGGAGCCCTCCAGGACTACAGTCTAGTGGGATCAATACACAGTGGAGCCCTCCAGGACTACAGTCTAGTGGGATCAATACACAGTGGAGCCCTCCAGGACTACAGTCTAGTCTAGTGGGATCAATACACAGTGGAGCCCTCCAGGACTACAGTCTAGTGGGATCAATACACAGTGGTGCCCTCCAGGACTACAGTCTAGTGGGATCAATACACAGTGGAGCCCTCCAGGACTACAGTCTAGTGGGATCAATACACAGTGGAGCCCTCCAGGACTACAGTCTAGTGGGATCAATACACAGTGGAGCCCTCCAGGACTACAGTCTAGTGGGATCAATACACAGTGGAGCCCTCCAGGACCACAGTCTAGTGGGATCAATACACAGTGGAGCCCTCCAGGACTACAGTCTAGTCTAGTGGGATCAATACACAGTGGAGCCCTCCAGGACTACAGTCTAGTGGGATCAATACACAGTGGAGCCCTCCAGGACTACAGTCTAGTGGGATCAATACACAGTGGAGCCCTCCAGGACTACAGTCTAGTGGGATCAATACACAGTGGAGCCCTCCAGGACTACAGTCTAGTGGGATCAATACACAGTGGAGCCCTCCAGGACTACAGTCTAGTGGGATCAATACACAGTGGAGCCCTCCAGGACTACAGTCTAGTGGGATCAATACACAGTGGAGCCCTCCAGGACTACAGTCTAGTGGGATCAATACACAGTGGAGCCCTCCAGGACTACAGTCTAGTGGGATCAATACACAGTGGAGCCCTCCAGGACCACAGTCTAGTGGGATCAATACACAGTGGAGCCCTCCAGGACCACAGTCTAGTGGGATCAATACACAGTGGAGCCCTCCAGGACACAGTCTAGTCTAGTGGGATCAATACACAGTGGAGCCCTCCAGGACTACAGTCTAGTGGGATCAATACACAGTGGAGCCCTCCAGGACTACAGTCTAGTGGGATCAATACACAGTGGAGCCCTCCAGGACTACAGTCTAGTCTAGTGGGATCAATACACAGTGGAGCCCTCCAGGACTACAGTCTAGTGGGATCAATACACAGTGGAGCCCTCCAGGACTACAGTCTAGTGGGATCAATACACAGTGGAGCCCTCCAGGACTACAGTCTAGTGGGATCAATACACAGTGGAGCCCTCCAGGACTACAGTCTAGTGGGATCAATACACAGTGGAGCCCTCCAGGACTACAGTCTAGTGGGATCAATACACAGTGGAGCCCTCCAGGACTACAGTCTAGTGGGATCAATACACAGTGGAGCCCTCCAGGACTACAGTCTAGTGGGATCAATACACAGTGGTGCCCTCCAGGACTACAGTCTAGTGGGATCAATACACAGTGGAGCCCTCCAGGACTACAGTCTAGTCTAGTGGGATCAATACACAGTGGAGCCCTCCAGGACTACACAGTCTAGTGGGATCAATACACAGTGGAGCCCTCCAGGACTACAGTCTAGTGGGATCAATACACAGTGGAGCCCTCCAGGACTACAGTCTAGTCTAGTGGGATCAATACACAGTGGAGCCCTCCAGGACTACAGTCAGTCTAGTGGGATCAATACACAGTGGAGCCCTCCAGGACTACAGTCTAGTGGGATCAATACACAGTGGAGCCCTCCAGGACTACAGTCTAGTGGGATCAATACACAGTGGAGCCCTCCAGGACTACAGTCTAGTGGGATCAATACACAGTGGAGCCCTCCAGGACCACAGTCTAGTCTAGTGGGATCAATACACAGTGGAGCCCTCCAGGACTACAGTCTAGTGGGATCAATACACAGTGGAGCCCTCCAGGACTACAGTCTAGTGGGATCAATACACAGTGGAGCCCTCCAGGACTACAGTCTAGTGGGATCAATACACAGTGGAGCCCTCCAGGACTACAGTCTAGTGGGATCAATACACAGTGGAGCCCTCCAGGACTACAGTCTAGTGGGATCAATACACAGTGGAGCCCTCCAGGACTACAGTCTAGTGGGATCAATACACAGTGGAGCCCTCAGGACTACAGTCTAGTGGGATCAATAAACAGTGGAGCCCTCCAGGACTACAGTCTAGTGGGATCAATACACAGTGGAGCCCTCCAGGACTACAGTCTAGTGGGATCAATACACAGTGGAGCCCTCCAGGACACAGTCTAGTGGGATCAATACACAGTGGAGCCCTCCAGGACTACAGTCTAGTGGGATCAATACACAGTGGAGCCCTCCAGGACTACAGTCTAGTCTAGTGGGATCAATACACAGTGGTGCCCTCCAGGACTACAGTCTAGTGGGATCAATACACAGTGGAGCCCTCCAGGACTACAGTCTAGTCTAGTGGGATCAATACACAGTGGAGCCCTCCAGGACTACAGTCTAGTGGGATCAATACACAGTGGAGCCCTCCAGGACTACAGTCTAGTCTAGTGGGATCAATAAACAGTGGAGCCCTCCAGGACTACAGTCTAGTGGGATCAATACACAGTGGAGCCCTCCAGGACTACAGTCTAGTGGGATCAATACACAGTGGAGCCCTCCAGGACTACAGTCTAGTGGGATCAATACACAGTGGAGCCCTCCAGGACTACAGTCTAGTCTAGTGGGATCAATACACAGTGGAGCCCTCCAGGACTACAGTCTAGTGGGATCAATACACAGTGGAGCCCTCCAGGACTACAGTCTAGTGGGATCAATACACAGTGGAGCCCTCCAGGACGACAGTCTAGTCTAGTGGGATCAATACACAGTGGAGCCCTCCAGGACCACAGTCTAGTGGGATCAATAAACAGTGGAGCCCTCCAGGACTACAGTCTAGTGGGATCAATACACAGTGGAGCCCTCCAGGACGACAGTCTAGTGGGATCAATACACAGTGGAGCCCTCCAGGACTACAGTCTAGTGGGATCAATACACAGTGGAGCCCTCCAGGACTACAGTCTAGTGGGATCAATACACAGTGGAGCCCTCCAGGACTACAGTCTAGTGGGATCAATACACAGTGGAGCCCTCCAGGACTACAGTCTAGTGGGATCAATACACAGTGGAGCCCTCCAGGACTACAGTCTAGTGGGATCAATACACAGTGGAGCCCTCCAGGACTACAGTCCTAGTGGGATCAATACACAGTGGAGCCCTCCAGGACTACAGTCTAGTGGGATCAATACACAGTGGAGCCCTCCAGGACTACAGTCTAGTCTAGTGGGATCAATACACAGTGGAGCCCTCCAGGACTACAGTCTAGTGGGATCAATACACAGTGGAGCCCTCCAGGACTACAGTCTAGTGGGATCAATACACAGTGGAGCCCTCCAGGACTACAGTCTAGTGGGATCAATACAGTGGAGCCCTCCAGGACTACAGTCTAGTGGGATCAATACACAGTGGAGCCCTCAGGACTACAGTCTAGTCTAGTGGGATCAATACACAGTGGAGCCCTCCAGGACTACAGTCTAGTGGGATCAATACACAGTGGAGCCCTCCAGGACTACAGTCTAGTGGGATCAATACACAGTGGAGCCCTCCAGGACTACAGTCTAGTGGGATCAATACACAGTGGAGCCCTCCAGGACTACAGTCTAGTGGGATCAATACACAGTGGAGCCCTCCAGGACTACAGTCTAGTGGGATCAATACACAGTGGAGCCCTCCAGGACTACAGTCTAGTGGGATCAATACACAGTGGAGCCCTCCAGGACTACAGTCTAGTCTAGTGGGATCAATACACAGTGGAGCCCTCCAGGACAGACTACACAGTCTAGTGGGATCAATAAACAGTGGAGCCCTCCAGGACGACAGTCTAGTCTAGTGGGATCAATACACAGTGGAGCCCTCCAGGACTACAGTCTAGTGGGATCAATACACAGTGGAGCCCTCCAGGACTACAGTCTAGTGGGATCAATACACAGTGGAGCCCTCCAGGACTACAGTCTAGTGGGATCAATACACAGTGGAGCCCTCCAGGACTACAGTCTAGTGGGATCAATACACAGTGGAGCCCTCCAGGACTACAGTCTAGTGGGATCAATACACAGTGGAGCCCTCCAGGACTACAGTCTAGTGTAGTGGGATCAATACACAGTGGAGCCCTCCAGGACTACAGTCTAGTGGGATCAATACACAGTGGAGCCCTCCAGGACTACAGTCTAGTCTAGGATCAATACACAGTGGAGCCCTCCAGGACTACAGTCTAGTGGGATCAATACACAGTGGAGCCCTCCAGGACTACAGTCTAGTGGGATCAATACACAGTGGAGCCCTCCAGGACTACAGTCTAGTGGGATCAATACACAGTGGAGCCCTCCAGGACTACAGTCTAGTGGGATCAATACACAGTGGAGCCCTCCAGGACTACAGTCTAGTGGGATCAATACACAGTGGAGCCCTCCAGGACTACAGTCTAGTGGGATCAATACACAGTGGAGCCCTCCAGGACTACAGTCTAGTGGGATCAATACACAGTGGAGCCCTCCAGGACTACAGTCTAGTGGGATCAATACACAGTGGAGCCCTCCAGGACTACAGTCTAGTGGGATCAATACACAGTGGAGCCCTCCAGGACTACAGTCTAGTGGGATCAATACACAGTGGAGCCCTCCAGGACTACAGTCTAGTGGGATCAATACACAGTGGAGCCCTCAGGACTACAGTCTAGTGGGATCAATACACAGTGGAGCCCTCCAGGACTACAGTCTAGTGGGATCAATACACAGTGGAGCCCTCCAGGACTACAGTCTAGTGGGATCAATACACAGTGGAGCCCTCCAGGACTACAGTCTAGTGGGATCAATACACAGTGGAGCCCTCCAGGACTACAGTCTAGTGGGATCAATACACAGTGGAGCCTCCAGGACTACAGTCTCTAGTGGGATCAATACACAGTGGAGCCCTCCAGGACTACAGTCTAGTGGGATCAATACACAGTGGAGCCCTCCAGGACTACAGTCTAGTCTAGTGGGATCAATACACAGTGGAGCCCTCCAGGACTACAGTCTAGTGGGATCAATACACAGTGGAGCCCTCCAGGACTACAGTCTAGTGGGATCAATACACAGTGGAGCCCTCCAGGACTACAGTCTAGTGGGATCAATACACAGTGGAGCCTCCAGGACTACAGTCTAGTGGGATCAATACACAGTGGAGCCCTCCAGGACTACAGTCTAGTGGGATCAATACACAGTGGAGCCCTCCAGGACTACAGTCTAGTGGGATCAATACACAGTGGAGCCCTCCAGGACTACAGTCTAGTGGGATCAATACACAGTGGAGCCCTCCAGGACTACAGTCTAGTGGGATCAATACACAGTGGAGCCCTCCAGGACTACAGTCTAGTGGGATCAATACACAGTGGAGCCCTCCAGGACTACAGTCTAGTGGGATCAATACACAGTGGAGCCCCCAGGACTACAGTCTAGTGGGATCAATACACAGTGGAGCCCTCCAGGACTACAGTCTAGTGGGATCAATACACAGTGGAGCCCTCCAGGACTACAGTCTAGTGGGATCAATACACAGTGGAGCCACTCCAGGACTACAGTCTAGTGGGATCAATACACAGTGGAGCCCTCCAGGACTACAGTCTAGTGGGATCAATACACAGTGGAGCCCTCCAGGACTACAGTCTAGTGGGATCAATACACAGTGGAGCCCTCCAGGACTACAGTCTAGTGGGATCAATACACAGTGGAGCCCTCCAGGACTACAGTCTAGTGGGATCAATACACAGTGGAGCCCTCCAGGACTACAGTCTAGTGGGATCAATACACAGTGGAGCCCTCCAGGACTACAGTCTAGTCTAGTGGGATCAATAAACAGTGGTGCCCTCCAGGACTACAGTCTAGTGGGATCAATACACAGTGGAGCCCTCCAGGACTACAGTCTAGTGGGATCAATACACAGTGGAGCCCTCCAGGACTACAGTCTAGTGGGATCAATACACAGTGGAGCCCTCCAGGACTACAGTCTAGTGGGATCAATACACAGTGGAGCCCTCCAGGACTACAGTCTAGTGGGATTAATACACAGTGGAGCCCTCCAGGACTACAGTCTAGTGGGATCAATACACAGTGGAGCCCTCCAGGACTACAGTCTAGTGGGATCAATACACAGTGGAGCCCTCCAGGACTACAGTCTAGTGGGATCAATACACAGTGGAGCCCCAGGACTCCAGGACTACAGTCTAGTCTAGTGGGATCAATACACAGTGGAGCCCTCCAGGACTACAGTCTAGGGATCAATACACAGTGGAGCCCTCCAGGACTACAGTCTAGTGGGATCAATACACAGTGGAGCCCTCCAGGACTACAGTCTAGTGGGATCAATACACAGTGGAGCCCTCCAGGACTACAGTCTAGTGGGATCAATACACAGTGGAGCCCTCCAGGACTACAGTCTAGTGGGATCAATACACAGTGGAGCCCTCCAGGACTACAGTCTAGTGGGATCAATACACAGTGGAGCCCTCCAGGACTACAGTCTAGTGGGATCAATACACAGTGGAGCCCTCCAGGACTACAGTCTAGTGGGATCAATACACAGTGGAGCCCTCCAGGACTACAGTCTAGTGGGATCAATACACAGTGGAGCCCTCCAGGACTACAGTCTAGTGGGATCAATACACAGTGGAGCCCTCCAGGACTACAGTCTACAGTCTAGTGGGATCAATACACAGTGGAGCCCTCCAGGACTACAGTCTAGTGGGATCAATACACAGTGGAGCCCTCCAGGACTACAGTCTAGTGGGATCAATACACAGTGGAGCCCTCCAGGACTACAGTCTAGTGGGATCAATACACAGTGGAGCCCTCCAGGACTACAGTCTAGTGGGATCAATACACAGTGGAGCCCTCCAGAACTACAGTCTAGTGGGATCAATACACAGTGGAGCCCTCCAGGACTAGTCTAGTCTAGTGGGATCAATACACAGTGGAGCCCTCCAGGACTACAGTCTAGTGGGATCAATACACAGTGGAGCCCTCCAGGACTACAGTCTAGTGGGATCAATACACAGTGGAGCCCTCCAGGACTACAGTCTAGTGGGATCAATACACAGTGGAGCAGTCTAGTGGGATCTCCAGGACTACAGTCTAGTGGGATCAATACACAGTGGAGCCCTCCAGGACTACAGTCTAGTGGGATCAATACACAGTGGAGCCCTCCAGGACTACAGTCTAGTGGGATCAATACACAGTGGAGCCCTCCAGGACTACAGTCTAGTTTGGGATCAATACACAGTGGAGCCCTCCAGGACTACAGTCTAGTGGGATCAATACACAGTGGAGCCCTCCAGGACTACAGTCTAGTGGGATCAATACACAGTGGGAGCCCTCCAGGACTACAGTCTAGTGGGATCAATACACAGTGGAGCCACTCCAGGACTACAGTCAGTCTAGTGGGATCAATACACAGTGGAGCCCTCCAGGACTACAGTCTAGTGGGATCAATACACAGTGGAGCCCTCCAGGACTACAGTCTAGTCTAGTGGGATCAATACACAGTGAGAGCAGTCTAGTGGGATCAATCCAGGACTACAGTCTAGTGGGATCAATACACAGTGGAGCCCTCCAGGACTACAGTCTAGTGGGATCAATACACAGTGGAGCCCTCCAGGACTAGTCTAGTCTAGTGGGATCAATACACAGTGGAGCCCTCCAGGACTCAGTCAGGACTACAGTCTAGTGGGATCAATACAAAGTGGAGCCCTCCAGGACTACAGTCAGTCTAGTGGGATCAATACACAGTGGAGCCCTCAGGACCAGGACTACAGTCTAGTGGGATCAATACACAGTGGAGCCCTCCAGGACTACAGTCTAGTGGGATCAATACACAGTGGAGCCCTCCAGGACTACAGTCTAGTCTAGTGGGATCAATACACAGTGGAGCCCTCCAGGACTACAGTCTAGTGTAGTGGGATCAATACACAGTGGAGCCCTCCAGGACCACAGTCTAGTGGGATCAATACACAGTGGAGCCCTCAGGACTACAGTCTAGTGGGATCAATACACAGTGGAGCCCTCCAGGACCACAGTCTAGTCTAGTGGGATCAATACACAGTGGAGCCCTCCAGGACTACAGTCTAGTGGGATCAATACACAGTGGAGCCCTCCAGGACTACAGTCTAGTGGGATCAATACACAGTGGAGCCCTCCAGGACTACAGTCTAGTGGGATCAATACACAGTGGAGGGAGTGGGTCCAGTGGAGCCCTCCAGGACTACAGTCTAGTGGGATTAATACACAGTGGAGCCCTCCAGGACTACAGTCTAGTGGGATCAATACACAGTGGAGCCCTCCAGGACTACAGTCTAGTGTAGTGGGATCAATACACAGTGGAGCCCTCCAGGACTACAGTCTAGTGGGATCAATACACAGTGGAGCCTCCAGGCCTACAGTCTAGTGTAGTGGGATCAATACACAGTGGAGCCCTCCCAGGACTACAGTCTAGTGGGATCAATACACAGTGGAGCCCTCCAGGACTACAGTCTAGTGTAGTGATCAATACACAGTGGAGCCCTCAGGACTACAGTCTAGTCTAGTGGGATCAATACACAGTGGAGCCCTCCAGGACTACACAGTCTAGTGGTATCAATACACCGTGGAGCCTCCAGGACTACAGTCTAGTGGGATCAATACACAGTGGAGCTCTCAGGACTACAGTCTATGGGATAATACACAGTGGAGCCCTCAGGACTACAGTCTAGTGGTATCAATACATAGTGGAGCCCTCCAGGACCACAGTCTAGGGTGGGATCAATACACAGTGGAGCCCTCCAGACTACAGTCTAGTGGGATCAATACACAGTGGAGCCCCTCCAGGACCACAGTCTAGTGTAGTGATCAATACACAGTGGAGACTCCAGGACTACAGTCTCGTGTAGTGGTATCAATACATAGTGGAGCCCTCCAGGACCAGTCTAGTGTAGTGGGATCAATACACAGTGGAGCCCTCCAGGACTACAGTCTATGGGATCCAATACTGATGGAGCCCTCCAGGACTACAGTCTGGTGTATGGGATACCTATGGAGCCCTCCAGGACTACAGTGTGGTGTAGTGGGATCAATACACAGTGGAGTCCTCCAGGACTACAGTCTCATGGGATCAATACACAGTGGAGCCCTCCAGGACGACAGTCTAGTGTAGTGGGATCAATACACAGTGGAGCCCTCCAGGACTACAGTCTAATGTAGTGGGATCAATACACAGTGGAGCCCTCCAGGACTACAGTCTGGGTGTAGTGGGATCAATACACAGTGGAGCCTCCAGGACTACAGTCTGGTGTAGTGGGATCATTACACAGTGGAGCCCTCCAGACTACAGTCTGGTGTAGTGGGATCAATACACAGTGGTGCCCTCCAGGACTACAGTGTAGTGGGATCAATACACAGTGGGCCCTCCAGGACTACAGTCTCATGGTATCAATACACAGTGGAGCCCTCCAGGACTACAGTCTAGTGGGATCAATACACAGTGGAGCCCTCCAGGACTACAGTCTAGTGGGATCAATACACAGTGGAGCCCTCCAGGACTACAGTCTAGTGGGATCAATACACAGTGGAGCCCTCCAGGACTACAGTCTAGTGGGATCAATACACAGTGGAGCCCTCCAGGACTACAGTCTAGTGGGATCAATACACAGTGGAGCCCTCCAGGACCACAGTCTAGTGGGATCAATACACAGTGGAGCCCTCCAGGACTACAGTCTAGTGGGATCAATACACAGTGGAGCCCTCCAGGACTACAGTCTAGTGGGATCAATACACAGTGGAGCCCTCCAGGACTACAGTCTAGTGGGATCAATACACAGTGGAGCCCTCCAGGACTACAGTCTAGTGGGATCAATACACAGTGGAGCCCTCCAGGACTACAGTCTAGTGGGATCAATACACAGTGGAGCCCTCCAGGACTACAGTCTAGTGGGATCAATACACAGTGGAGCCCTCCAGGACTACAGTCTAGTGGTATCAATACATAGTGGAGCCTCCAGGACTACAGTCTAATTAGGATCAATACACAGTGGGCCACTCAGGACTACAGTCTAGTGGGATCAATACACAGTGGAGCCCTCGAGGACTACAGTCTAGTGTAGTGGGATCCCAATACACAGTGGAGCCCTCCAGGACTACAGTCTAGTCTAGTGGGATCAATAAACAGTGGAGCCCTCCAGGACTACAGTCTAGTGTGGGATCAATAAACAGTGGAGCCCTCAGGACTACAGTCTAGTGGGATCAATACACAGTGGAGCCCTCCCAGGACTACAGTCTGTGTGTGTGGGATCAATAAACAGTGGAGCCCTCAGGACTACAGTGTGGTGTAGTGGGATCAGCCCACAGTGGAGTCCCCAGGACTACAGTCTCTAGTGGGATCAATAAACAGTGGTGCCCTCCAGGACTACAGTCTAGTGGGATCAATACACAGTGGAGCCCCTCCAGGACTACAGTCTAGTCTATGGGGATCAATAAACCCAGTGGTGCCCTCCAGTGGAGCCCTCAGGACGACAGTCTAGTGGGATCAATACACAGTGGAGCCCTCCAGGACTACAGTCTAGTGGGTCGTGGGATCAGGACTACAGTCAGTGGGATCCTCCAGGAGCCCTCCAGGACTAGTCTACGTGGGATCAATACACAGTGGTGCCCTCCAGGACTACAGTCTAGTGGGATCAATACACAGTGGAGCCCTCCAGGACTACAGTCTAGTCTAGTGGGATCAATAAACAGTGGTGCCCTCCAGGACTACAGTCTAGTGGGATCAATACACAGTGGAGCCCTCCAGGACTACAGTCTAGTGATCAATAAACAGTGGAGCCCTCCAGGACTACAGTCTAGTGGGATTAATACACAGTGGAGCCCTCCAGGACTACAGTCTAGTGGGATCAATAAACAGTGGAGCCTCCAGACTACAGTCTAGTGGGATCAATACACAGTGGAGCCCTCCAGTACTACAGTCTAGTCTAGTGGGATCAATACACAGTGGAGCCCCTCCAGACTACAGTCTAATGGGATCAATACACAGTGGAGCCTCCAGGACTACAGTCCAATGGGATCAATACAGTGGAGCCCTCCAGACTGCTGCCCGGGGTGGGATTAATACACAGTGGGAGCCTCCAGACTACAGTCTAGTGGGATCAATACACAGTGGAGCCCCTCCAGGACTATAAGCAGTCTAGGTGACTTCAATACACAGTGGAGCCCAGACTACAGTCTAGTGGGATTAATACACAGTGGAGCCTCCAGGATACAGTCTAGTGGGATCAATACACAGTGGAGCCCTCCAGGACTACAGTCTAGTCACCGGGATTAATACACAGTGGAGCCCTCCAGGACTACAGCCCAGTGGGATCAATACACAGTGGAGCCCTCCAGGACTGCAGTCTAGTGACTACACAGTGGAGCCTCCAGGACTACAGCCTAGTCTAGTGGGATCAATACACAGTGGAGCCCTCCAGGACTACAGTCTAGTGGGATCAATACACAGTGGAGCCCTCCAGGACTACAGTCTAGTGGGATCAATACACAGTGGAGCCCTCCAGGACTACAGTCTAGTGGGATCAATACACAGTGGAGCCCTCCAGGACTACAGTCTAGTGGGATCAATACACAGTGGAGCCCTCCAGGACTACAGTCTAGTGGGATCAATACACAGTGGAGCCCTCCAGGACTACAGTCTAGTGGGATCAATACACAGTGGAGCCCTCCAGGACTACAGTCTAGTGGGATCAATACACAGTGGAGCCCTCCAGGACTACAGTCTAGTGGGATCAATACACAGTGGAGCCCTCCAGGACTACAGTCTGTGTAGTGGGACTAATACACAGTGGAGCCCTCCAGGACTACAGTCTAGTGGGATCAATACACAGTGGAGCCCTCCAGGACTACAGTCTAGTGGGATCAATACACAGTGGAGCCCTCCAGGACTACAGTCTAGTGGGATCAATACACAGTGGAGCCCTCCAGGACTACAGTCTAGTGGGATCAATACACAGTGGAGCCCTCCAGGACTACAGTCTAGTGGGATCAATACACAGTGGAGCCCTCCAGGACTACAGTCTAGTGGGATCAATACACAGTGGAGCCCTCCAGGACTACAGTCTAGTGGGATCAATACACAGTGGAGCCCTCCAGGACTACAGTCTAGTGGTGGGATCAATACACAGTGGAGCCCTCCAGGACTACAGTCTAGTGGGATCAATACACAGTGGAGCCCTCCAGGACTACAGTCTAGTGGGATCAATACACAGTGGAGCCCTCCAGGACTACAGCAGTCTAGTGGGATCAATACACAGTGGAGCCCTCCAGGACTACAGTCTAGTGGGATCAATACACAGTGGAGCCCTCCAGGACTACAGTCTAGTGGGATTAATACACAGTGGAGCCCTCCAGGACTACAGTCTAGTGGGATCAATACACAGTGGAGCCCTCCAGGACTACAGTCTAGTGGGATCAATACACAGTGGAGCCCTCCAGGACTACAGTCTAGTGGGATCAATACACAGTGGAGCCCTCCAGGACTACAGTCTAGTCTAGTGGGATCAATACACAGTGGAGCCCTCCAGGACTACAGTCTAGTGGGATCAATACACAGTGGAGCCCTCCAGGACCACAGTCTAGTGGGATCAGCCACACAGTGGAGCCCTCCAGGACTGACAGTCTAGTGGGATCAATACACAGTGGAGCCCTCCAGGACTACAGTCTAGTGGGATCAATACACAGTGGAGCCCTCCAGGACTACAGTCTAGTGGGATCAATACACAGTGGAGCCCTCCAGGACTACAGTCTAGTGGGATCAATACACAGTGGAGCCCTCCAGGACTACAGTCTAGTGGGATCAATACACAGTGGAGCCCTCCAGGACTACAGTCTAGTGTAGTGGGATCAATACACAGTGGAGCCCTCCAGGACTACAGTCTAGTGGGATCAATACACAGTGGAGCCCTCCAGGACTACAGTCTAGTGGGATTAATACACAGTGGAGCCCTCCAGGACTACAGTCTAGTGGGATCAATACACAGTGGAGCCCTCCAGGACTACAGTCTAGTGGGATCAATACACAGTGGAGCCCTCCAGGACTACAGTCTAGTGGGATCAATACACAGTGGAGCCTCCAGGACTACAGTCTAGTGGGATCAATACACAGTGGAGCCCTCCAGGACTACAGTCTCTAGTGGGATCAATACACAGTGGAGCCCTCCAGGACTACAGTCTAGTGGGATCAATACACAGTGGAGCCCTCCAGGACTACAGTCTAGTGGGATCAATACACAGTGGAGCCCTCCAGGACTACAGTCTAGTGCGGATCAATACACAGTGGAGCCCTCCAGGACTACAGTCTAGTGGGATCAATACACAGTGGAGCCCTCCAGGACTACAGTCTAGTGGGATCAATACACAGTGGAGCCCTCCAGGACTACAGTCTAGTGGGATCAATACACAGTGGAGCCT
>NW_027010716.1:17500-29272 GCF_036934945.1 Oncorhynchus masou masou | reverse complement strand
ATTTCCTATCTCCTCAAACTCCTCCAAGCCCTCCAACTGTTTCCTATCTCCTCCAACTCCTCCAAGCCTTCCAACTGTCTTCAAACTCCCCTCCAAGCCATACAAATATCTCCCATCTCCTCAAACTCCCTCCAAAATACAAAATAAAGGAAAATAATCTTGCAGCGACAGAAATGTTGAATTAATGTGTGGATTATAATTTTTGTAGGAGTAACGATAAAAAAAAGGGCAATTCAGAATTTGTTTAAAACTTCTTCAGGATAGGGGGCAGCATTTTCACTTTTTGGATAAATAGCGTGCCCAAATTCAACTTTCTGCTGCTCATCCCCAGAATACAAGATATGCATATTATTAGTATATTTGGATAGAAAGGGTCTGTGAGTGTCACAGAACTTATGTAGCAAGAGCAAAACCCGAGGACAAAGCATTCAGATTTTTTTTGAGGTCACTGTGTAATGAAGAAGTACGGCCATTTTGAATGTGTGTCATTTGAAGTTTTTTTTTTTTTTCACTTTTTATTTAACCAGGTAGGCTAGTTGAGAACAAGTTCTCATTTTGCCAGCTGCGAACCTGGCCCAGATAAAAGCATAGCAGTGTGAGCAGACAACACAGAGTTACACATGGAGTAAACAATTAACAAAGTCAATAACACAGTAGAAAAAGGGGGAGTCTATATACATTGTGTGCAAAAGGCATGTGAGGAGGTAGGCGAATAATTACAATTTTGCAGATTAACACTGGAGTGATAAATGATCAGATGGTCATGTACGGGTAGAGATATTGGTGTGCAAAGAGCAGAAAAGTAAATAAAAACAGTATGGGGATGAGGTAGGTGAAAATGGGTGGGCTGTTACCAATAGACTATGTACAGCTGCAGCGATCGGTTAGCTGCTCAGATAGCAGATGTTTGAAGTTGGTGAGGAGATAAAAGTCTCAACTTCAGCGATTTTGCAATTCGTTCCAGTCACAGGCAGCATAAAACTGGAACGAAAGGCAGCTGCAAATGAGGTGTTGGCTTTAGGGATGATCAGTGAGATACACCTGCTGGAGGCGCGTGCTACGGGTGGGGGTTGCCATCGTGACCAGTGAACTGAGATAAGGCGGAACTTTACCTAGCATGGACTTGTAGATGACCTGGAGCCAGTGGGTCTGGCGCGAATATATGCGAGGGCCAGCCGACTAGAGCATACAGGTCGCAGTGGTGGGTGCTGTAAGGTGCTTTAGTGACAAAACGGATGGCACTGTGATAAACTGCATCCAGTTTGCTGAGTAGAGTGTTGGAAGCTATTTTGTAGATGACATCACCGAAGTCGAGGATCGGTAGGATAGTCAGTTTTACTAGGGTAAGTTTGGCGGCGTGAATGAAGGAGGCTTTGTTGCGAATAGAAAGCCGTCTCTAGATTTGATTTTCGATTGGAGATGTTTGATATGAGTCTGGAAGGAGAGTTTACAGTCCTAGCCAATCACCTAGGTACTTATAGATGCCCACATATTCAAGGTCGGAACCATCCAGGGTGGTGATGCTAGTCAGGTGTGCGGGTGCAGGCAGCGAACGGTTGAAAAGAATGCATTTGGTTTTACTAGCGTTTAAGAGCAGTTGGAGGCCACGGAAGGAGTGTTGTATGGCATTGAAGCTCGTTTGGAGGTTAGATAGCACAGTGTCCAGGACGGGCCGGAAGTATATAGAATAGTGTCGTCTGCGTAGAGGTGGATCAGGGAATAGCCCGCAGCAAGAGCAACATCATTGATATATACAGAGAAAAGAGTCGGCCCAAGAATTGAACCCTGTGGCACCCCCATAGAGACTGCCAGAGGACCGGACAGCATGCCCTCCGATTTGACACACTGAACTCTGTCTGCAAAGTAGTTGGTGAACCAGGCACGGCAGTCATCAGAAAAACCGAGGCTACTGAGTCTGCCGATAAGAATATGGTGATTGACAGAGTCGAAAGCCTTGGCAAGGTCGATGAAGACGGCTGCACAGTACTGTCTTTTATCGATGGCAGTTATGATATCGTTTAGTACCTTGAGCGTGGCTGAGGTGCACCCGTGACCGGCTCGGAAACCAGATTGCACAGCGGAGAAGGTACGTTGGGATTCGAGATGGTCAGTGACCTGTTTGTTGACTTGGCTTTCGAAGACCTTAGATAGGCAGGGCAGGATGGATATAGATCTGTAACAGTTTGGGTCCAGGGTGTCTCCCCTTTGAAGAGGGGATGACTGCGGCAGCTTTCAATCCTTGGGGATCTTAGACGATATGAAAGAGAGGTTGAACAGGCTGGTAATAGGGGTTGCGACAAGGGCGGCGGATAGTTTCAGAAATAGAGGGTCCAGATTGTCAAGCCCAGCTGATTTGTCCAGGTTTTGCAGCTCTTTCAGAACATATGCTATCTGGATTTGGGTAAAGGAGAACCTGGAGAGGCTTGGGCGAGTAGCTGCGGGGGGGGGCGGAGCTGTTGGCCGAGGTTGGAGTAGCCAGGCGGAAGGCATGGCCAGCCGTTGAGAAATGCTTGTTGAAGTTTTCGATAATCATGGATTTATCGGTGGTGACCGTGTTACCTAGCCTCAGTGCAGTGGGCAGCTGGGAGGAGGTGCTCTTGTTCTCCATGGACTTTACAGTGTCCCAGAACTTTTTGGAGTTGGAGCTACAGGATGCAAACTTCTGCCTGAAGAAGCTGGCCTTAGCTTTCCTGACTGACTGCGTGTATTGGTTCCTGACTTCCCTGAACAGTTGCATATCGCGGGGACTATTCGATGCTATTGCAGTCCGCCACAGGATGTTTTTGTGCTGGTCGAAGGCAGTCAGGTCTGGAGTGAACCAACGGTTGTATCTTTTCTTAGTTCTGCATTTTTTGAACGGAGCATGCTTATCTAAAATGGTGAGGAAGTTACTTTTAAAGAATGACCAGGCATCCTCAACTGACGGGATGAGGTCAATGTCCTTCCAGGATACCCGGGCCAGGTCGATTAGAAAGGCCTGCTCACAGAAGTGTTTTAGGGCTGCTGATACAGTGACAGGGGTGTCGTTGACTGTGTTCTTGCTGATATACAGGCAATGAGGCAGTGATCGTGAGAGATCTGGACAGTGACATGAGGTGTATTTGGAGGAACAGTTGTCAGATGAAGTCTCAGAGTTTGCCTTCGTTTGCAGATTTAGGCTGTACTGTGGGTTCCGACACTGTGGGATTGAGGAATCTAGCTGGCATCAGACCAGGGAAACAAGGCCCCAGTTTAGGTCACCCATCAGAACGTCTCTGAAGCCAGATGGGGGCATCAACGGCAAATGGCGTTCCATGCAGCCAGATGAGGGCTCAGCAGGCGGCAACAGTGAGAGACTTATTTCTGAGAGAGTACCTTTGTACCAGCACCCGAACTGTTTGGAAGGGACATGAAAGTATGGGACATTACTTTGCAGGCTATCTCTGCAGTAGACTGCAACTCCTCCCCTTTGACAGTTCTATCTTCACGGAAAATGTTATAGTTGGTTATGGAAATCTCAGATTTTTTGGTGGCCTTCCTGAGCCAGGATTCAGACACGGCAAGGACATCAGGGTTAGCAGAGTGTGCTAAAGCAGTGAGTAAAACAAACTTAGGGAGGAGGCTTCTGATGTTGACATGCATGGAAACCAAGGCTTTTAATCACAGAGGTCAACAAATGAGGGTGTGGGGACATGCAGAGCCTGGGTTTACCTCCACATCACCCACGGAACAGAGAAAGTAGTATGATGGTGTGAATAAGCTATCAAAACTGGTCGCCTAGAGCGTTGGGGACAGAGAATAAAAGGAGCAGATTTCTGGGCATGGTAGAATATATTCAGGGCATGTGCGCAGACAGGGGTATGGTGGGGTGCGGGTACAGCGGAGGTAAGCCCAGGCACTGGGTGATGATAAGAGAGGTTGTATCTCTGGACATGCTGGTTGTAATGGGTGAGGTCACCGCATGTGTGGGAGGTGGGACAAAGGGAGGTATCAGGGGTATGAAGAGTGGAACTTGGGGCTCCATTGTAAACTAAAACAATGATAACTAACCTGAACAACAGTATACAAGGCATATTGACATTTGAGAGAGACATACAGCAAGACATACAGTAATCACAGGTGTTGAATTGGGAGAGCTAGCTAAAACAGTAGGTGAGACAACAACAGCTAATCAGCTAGCGCAACAACAGCAGGTAAAATGGCGTTGGACTAGGCAGGGGAGGGTCCGGATTAACTACACACAGAGACTGAGTGCGGCTGGGGCCGACAGATAAAACATAAACAGCAGAATGGAGTACCATGATTAATGGACAGTCCAGCAGGCATCAGCTATGTAGCCAAGTGATCCAGTGTCAGGGGGCAGCAGTGGATGGTGCAGGGAAGCTAGACTGGCGATAGATATTATCCAGGTTAAAAAAACTGGCTGGCTGTGCAGAAGGTAAAAGCCGCTAGCAGTGGCTAACAATGACTAAATAGCTTGTAGCTGGTTAGCTTCTGGAGGTTCTTGAATGTGTTCTAAAAATTAAAATGAATAGCGATTCCGTATCGCATTGGGTGAGGCAGGTTACCGGAAGGTATAATCGAATTAAAAATCGAAAATAGATTGAAAGTAAATATGATTCCCGTTAGTGGTTGGGCTGGCTGGGGACGCGGCGATTCAGACAGTTAGCAGGCCTGTGCTAACAAGCTAACAGTTAGTCGGCCGGGACTAAACAAGCTAGCAGTTATCGGACCGGGGCTAAACAAGCTAGCAGTTAGCAGGCCGAATTAGCAAGCAAGCAGATAGCAAGGGCTAGAAAGTTAGCCTTTGGGGGACGTCGCGATGGGGTGAGTCTGTTTATGCCTCTTCATGCAGTGACATCGATAAACCGGTCGTGGGTCCGGATATTGTAGCCCAGGAGTATACTTCGGTGGTAGCACAGGAGCTCTGGCCGGGCTAGCTTCAAGCTAAGTGGATGGAAACGCTAGTCAGGAGTAATCATCCGGGGTTGCGGTTAGCTAGTTAGCTAGTTGTGAAGATCCAGCTGAAAAAGTTCAGTTTGCGGTGGGAATCCGGGGATAAAAATAATAGGTCCGTTATGCTCTGGTTAGAGTCGCGTTGTTCGAACTGGCGAGAGCTTTCTGAGCTAAAGGTTAGCTGATGACCGGTTAGCTGATGACCGCTAGCAATGGTTTGCTGACTGATAGCTGGTAGTTAGCTGGCTAGCTTCAGTTGAGGGTTCCGGATCCGAAGTAAATATAAATACTTTAGAAAAAAAGCAGATCCACGCTACATTGGGTGAGGCGGGTTGCAGGAGAGTATTTAGATGTTGAGGTTTAGCAAAATGTTTTAAAAGATATGCGAAGAAAAATATGTACAAATAAAATAAAAACGATATATACAAAGGGACACGACACGACAAGACGTCTGACTGCTACGCCATCCAAGATGACGTAGCAGTGTACTTTTTAGAAGGCGAATGACTAGAAAAGTAGCGTGAGTTTGTTGTCTTCCTGTATTGAACACAGATTGTCCCGTCTACAATTTGATCGATTATTAACGTTTAAAAATAACTAAAGTTGTATTACAAAAGTAGTTTGAAATGTTTTGGCAAAGTTTACGGGTAACTTTTGAGATATTTTGTAGTGACGTTGCTCAAGTTGGAAGCTGTGTTTTTCTGGATCAAACACGCCAAATAAATGGACATTTTGGATATATATCGACGGAATTAATCGAACAAAAGGACCATTTGTGATGTTTATGGGACATATTGGAGTGCCAACAACAGAAGCTCGTCAAAGGTAAGGCATGATTTATATTTTATTTCTGTGTTTTGTGTGGTGCCTGCAGGGTTGAAATATGCTACTCTCTTTGTTTACTGTTGTGCTATCATCTGATAATAGCATCTTATGCTTTCGCCGAAAAGCCTTTTTGAAATCTGACATGTTGGCTGGATTCACAATAAGTCTAGCTTTAATTTGGTATCTTACATGTGTGATTTAATGAAAGTTTGATTTGTATAGCATTTTATTTGAATTTGGCGTCTGCATTTTCCCTGGCAATTGGCCAAGTGTGACGCGACTGTCCCGCCTATCCCAGAGAGGTTATTAACTGAAATATTAGGACAAATCAAATCTGAAATGTTTAAGTGGAATTTCAAAACTTTACAAGCCTTTTTATACCTTGAATACACAACAATTTGTTTTCAGAGAACAGCTTTCCATTCTTGTCATTTGCTGCCCTTGTTTTTGGGAGAACCTGACCTATGACCTCAGGGGTCAAACGTTTTTGCTAAAAGAGCCATTTGTTAAATTTACTGTACGTTACTTCCAAGGAGATCACACCAGATAGACTATAGTATTCAATAGTTTGTCCGGGTCTCCAGGACGTCAGGAGATGCCTTCAATACCATCCACTAGGGGCAACGTGAACACGTATTGCGCTTCGGCTCCGAGGATCGCGGGTTCAATCCCAGTGCTTGGCACTCATTAAAATGTTTCTGTTTTGACCTTATACCTGAAGCAGTCGTAATTAATGCCTATCCTTAACCTATACTTATACTTAACCTAATACTTATACTTAACCGCCAAGCTTTTTAATGTTTAACCGGTAATTTTATTCTGTTTTAACAATTTAAACCTACTTTCACTTCACCCATAGACATTTATCCCCCCCCCCCGGTCAAACATCAAATACTAAAGGGAGACCGTGAGATCTTCCAGTTACTTGAACTTTGAACTCAAGACCGAAGAACTGAGGAATAACAGGTAGCCTTGGAATATAATGTTGTTAACAAAATTTTACACTGCAGAGACAATGCATCAGTATAGCTAGTCTACTACGTTGTCATTGTGTAGTCACACGTTGGTAACAAGTGGTGATAGATCCCTCTGATAGGCTGGCGGTGAATGTTTACTTACAGCAGTTGCTATGTGGTTTTCTGATACGCTGGTATTATTATACATACTTCAAGATATACTGCATATTTTAGCTGGAGAACATGTTTTTTGATAATAAATGTATGTATATAACACACACACAGAAACAAACACGCACACACATATACACACACACACACACACATACACACACACACACACACACACACACACACACACACACAGAGAGAACACACACACACACAGAGAGAAACACACACACACAGAGAAACACACACACACACACAGAGAGAAACACACACACACACAGACACACACACACACACACAAACACACACACACAGAAACACACACACACACACACACAGAGAGAGAAACGAACACACACACAGAAACAAACACACACACAGAAACAAACACGCACACACACGCATGCACACACACACAAACACACACACCTTTTCTCTTTTGCTCAAACTCTTTGTTTACACACACACACACACCTCCCTTGCCAGTTCTCTGAAAAAAGTTGGAACTGAAAATCCTCAGTAGGGGGAGAAAGAGAGAGGGGGAGATGGAATGAGGAAGAGAGGGAGAGAGAGAGAGAGAGGAAGAGAGGGAGAGATGGAGAGATGGAAGAGGATAGAGATGGAGAGAGATGGAGTGAGGAGAGAGATGGAGTGAGGAGAGAGATGGAATGAGGAGAGACATGGAATGAGGAGAGAGATGGAGTGAGGAGAGAGATGGAGTAAGGAGAGACGGAGAGAGGAAGAGAGGGGGAGATTGATTGAGGGGAGAGAGGGAGATATGAAGTGAGGGGAGAGATGGAGTGAGGGAGAGAGGGGGAGGGGAAGAGAGGGAGAGAGGATGTGAGGGGAGAGATGTAGTGAGGGAGAGGGGGGAGGGGAAGAGAGGGAGAGATGGAGAGAAGAAGTGAGGGGAGAGATGGAGAGAAGAAGAGAGGGGGAGATGGAATGAGGAGAGAGATGGAGAGAGGAGAGATATGGAGAGAGAAGGAGAGATGGAGTGAGGAAGAGAGGGGGTGAGGAAGAGAGGGAGTGAGGAAGAGAGGGAGTGAGGAAGAGAGGGAGTGAGGGAGAGATGGAGTGAGGGAGTGAGGGATAGATGGAGTGAGGGAGTGAGGGGAGAGGAAGAGAGGGGGAGATGGAGTGAGGGAGAGAGGGAGAGATGGAGAGAGAGTAGTGAACTAAGAGAGAGAGAGAGAGAGAGTAGTGAACTAAGCTAGAGACAACAGAGAGAGAGAGAGAGAGAGAGAGAGAGTAGTGAACTAAGCCAGAGACACCAGAGAGAGAGAGAGATAGTGAACTAAGCTAGAGACAACAGAGAGAGAGAGTAGTGAACTAAGCTAGAGACACCAGAGAGAGAGAGAGAGAGTAGTGAACTAAGCTAGAGACAACAGAGAGAGAGAGAGTAGTGAACTAAGCTAGAGACACCAGAGAGAGTGTAGTGAACTAAGCTAGAGACACCAGAGGGAGAGAGAGAAGTAGTGAACTAAGCTAGAGACAACAGAGAGAGAGAGAGTAGTGAACTAAGCTAGAGACACCAGAGAGAGAGAGAGAGAGAGTAGAACTAAGCTAGAGACAACAGAGAGAGAGAGAGTAGTGAACTAAGCTAGAGACAACAGCGTGAGAGAGAGGAACTAAGCCCTTTCGTGACTTAACTATTTCCACATCGTTACAACACTGTATATATACATAATATGACATTTGAAATGTCTTTATTCTTTTGGAACTTTTGTGAGTGTAATGTTTGCTGTTATTTTTTTACTGTTTATTTCACTTTTGTTTATTATTTATTACACTTGCTTTGGCAATGTAAACATACATTTTCATGCCAATAAAGCCCTTAAATTGAATTGAAAGGGAGAGAGAAAGAAAGGGAGGTGTCCTGAAAGAGAGAGAGAGAGAGAGAGAGAGAGAGAGAGAGAGAGAGAGAGAGAGGGAGAGGGAGAGGGAGAGAGAGAGAGAGAGGGAGAGAGAGAGAGAGAGGGAGAGGGAGAGGGAGAGGGAGAGAGAGAGAGAGAGAGAGAGAGAGAGAGAGAGAGAGAGAGAGAGAGAGAGAGAGAGAGAGAGAGAGAGGGAGAGGGAGAGGGAGAGGGAGAGGGAGAGAGAGAGAGAGAGGGGGAGAGGGAGAGGGAGAGGGAGAGAGAGAGAGAGAGAGAGAGAGAGAGAGAGAGAGAGAGAGAGAGAGAGAGAGAGGGAGAGAGGGAGAGGGAGGGGGAGAGGGAGAGAGGGAGAGGGAGAGAGAGAGAGAGAGAGAGAGAGAGGGGGAGAGAGACAGAGAGAGAGAGAGAGAGAGAGGGGGAGAGGGAGGGAGAGAGAGAGAGAGAGAGAGAGAGATGGAATGAGGAGAGACATGGAATGAGGAGAGAGATGGAGTGAGGAGAGAGATGGAGTAAGGAGAGACGGAGAGAGAGAAGAGAGGGGGAGATTGATTGAGAGGAGAGAGAGGGAGATGATGAAGAGAGGGGAGAGATGGAGTGAGGGAGAGAGAGGGAGGTGGAGAGAGAGGGAGAGAGATGTGAGGAGAGAGAGATGTAGTGAGGGAGAGGGGCGAGGGAAGAGAGAGGAGAGATGGAGAGAAGAAGTGAGGGGAGAGATGGAGAGAAGAAGAGAGAGGGAGATGGAATGAGAGAGAAGAGATGGAGAGAGGAGAGATATGGAGAGAGAAGGAGAGATGGAGTGAGGAAGAGAGGGGGTGAGGAAGAGAGGGAGTGAGGAAGAGAGGGAGTGAGGAAGAGAGGGAGTGAGGGAGAGATGGAGTGAGGGGAGTGAGGGATAGATGGAGTGAGGGAGTGAGGGGAGAGGAAGAGAGGGGGAGATGGAGTGAGGGAGAGAGGGAGAGATGGAGAGAGAGTAGTGAACTAAGAGAGAGAGAGAGAGAGAGTGAGACTAAGCTAGAGACAACAGAGAGAGAGAGAGAGAGAGAGAGAGTAGTGAACTAAGCCAGAGACACCAGAGAGAGAGAGAGAGAGAGAACTAAGCTAGAGACAACAGAGAGGAGAGAGATGAACTAGCTAGAGACACCAGAGAGAGAGAGAGAGAGAGTAGTGAACTAAGCTAGAGACAACAGAGAGAGAGAGAGTAGTGAACTAAGCTAGAGACACCAGAGAGAGTGTAGTGAACTAAGCTAGAGACACCAGAGAGAGAGAGAGAGAGTAGTGAACTAAGCTAGAGACAACAGAGAGAGAGAGAGTAGTGAACTAAGCTAGAGACACCAGAGAGAGAGAGAGAGAGAGAGAGAGAAAGAAAGGGAGGTGTCCTGAAAGAGAGAGAGAGAGAGAGAGAGAGAGAGAGAGAGAGAGAGAGAGAGAGAGAGAGAGAGAGGGGAGAGGGAGAGGGAGAGGGAGAGGGAGAGAGAGAGAGGGGGAGAGGGAGAGGGAGAGGGAGAGAGAGAGAGAGAGAGAGAGAGAGAGAGAGAAATCTTAACAGTATATTTGACCTCTCAGCTTCCCTATCAAATCTAAAAATCTCAAATAGAAAACCGAAGAAAATTAACAACAATGACAAATGGTTTGATGAAGAATGCAAAAATCTAAGAAAGAAATTGAGAAACCTGTCCAACCAAAAACATAGAGACCCGGAAAACCTGAGTCTACGCCTTCACTATAGTGAATCCTTTAAAACAATACAGAAATACACTACGGAAAAAGAAAGGAGCAGCATGTCAGAAATCAGCTCAATGTAATTGAAGAATCCATAGACTCTAACCACTTCTGGGAAAATTGGAAAACACTAAACAAACAACAACACGAAGAATTATCTATCCAAAATGGAGATGTATGGGTAAACCACTTCTCCAATCTTTTTGGCTCTATAACAAAGAATAAAGAGCAAAAACATATACATGATCAAATACAGATCTTAGAATCAACTATTAAAGACTACCAGAACCCACTGGATTCTCAATTACATTGAATGAGTTACAGGACAAAATAAAAACCCTCCAACCCAAAAAGGCCTGTGGTGTTGATGGTATCCTCAATGAAATGATCAAATATACAGACAACAAATTCCAATTGGCTATACTAAAACTCTTTAACATCATCCTTAGCTCTGGCATCTTCCCCAATATTTGGAACCAAGGACTGATCACCCCAATCCACAAAAATGGAGACAAATTTGACCCCAATAACTACCGTGGAATATGCGTCAACAGTAACCTTGGGAAAATCCTCTGCATTATCATTAACAGCAGACTCGTGCACTTCCTCAATGAAAACAATGTACTGAGCAAATGTCAAATTGGCTTTTACCAAATTACCGTACAACAGACCATGTATTCACCCTGCACACCCTAATTGACAACCAAACAAACCAAAACAAAGGCAAAGTCTTCTCATGCTTTGTTGATTTCAAAAAAGCCTTCGACTCAATTTGGCATGAGGGTCTGCTATACAAACTGATGGAAAGTGGTGTTGGGGGTAAAACATACGACATCATAAAATCCATGTACACAAACAACAAGTGTGCGGTTAAAATTGGCAAAAAAACACACACATTTCTTCACACAGGGTCGTGGGGTTAGACAGGGATGCAGCTTAAGCCCCACCCTCTTCAACATATATATCAACGAACTGGCGCGGGCACTAGAAAAGTCTGCAGCACCCGGCCTCACCCTACTAGAATCTGAAGTCAAATGTCTGCTGTTTGCTGATGATCTGGTGCTTCTGTCACCAACCAAGGAGGGCCTACAGCAGCACCTAGATCTTATGCACAGATTCTGTCAGACCTGAGCCCTGACAGTAAATCTCAGTAAGACCAAAATAATGGTGTTCCAAAAAAAGGTCCAGTCACCAGGACCACAAATACAAATTCCATCTAGACACTGTTGCCCTAGAGCACACAAAAAACTATACATACCTTGGCCTAAACATCAGCGCCACAGGTAACT
>NW_027010716.1:10000-12500 GCF_036934945.1 Oncorhynchus masou masou | reverse complement strand
CAGGGACGAAGACCAAACAAAGGAGTGAGGAGTATCTCGACTAAATAACCCTAGCGCACAATGATGAAACCCGTAATTGTCTGCGCAAGAGAGCCCAAAACACACCGTGACAGGATCTAATCCCAGAAGCCGACCCAAAACAACAGTGCCGCAGAAGGGGCAGACGGAGCGGCCTCCTGGTCAGACTCCGTAGATGTGCACATCGCCCACCACTCATGGGTATACTACTCGCCAATATCCAGTCTCTTGACAATAAGGTATACGAAATTTGAGCAAGGGTTGCCTTCCAGAGATTGTAACATTCTCTGTTTCATGGAAACATGGCTCTCTCGGGATATGTTGTCGGAATCGTTCAGCCACCGGGCTTCTCCGTGCATCGCTCCGACAGAGATAAACAACTCTCTTGGAAGAGGAAGGGCGTGGGTGCATACCTCATGATTAACGACTCATGGTGTAATCATAACAACATACAGGAACTCAAATCCTTCTGCTCACCCAACCTAGAATTCCTTAACCAGAAACCGTGGATGGGATGGCGGCATTCACGCAAAACTGAAAGCGCGAACCATTGAATTTAACCATGGAAAGAGGTCTGGGAATATGGCTGAATATAAATAGTGTAGTCTGCGTAGATGTGGATCAGAGAATCACTAGCAGCAAGAGCAATATTATTGATGAATACAGAGAAGACAGTCGGCTGAGAATTGAACCCTGTGGCAACCCCATAGAGACTGCCAGAGGTCCGGACAACAGGCCCTCCGATTTGACACATTGAACTCTGTCAGAGAAGCAGTTGGTGAAACAGGCGAGGCAGTCATTTGAGAAAACATGGTTGTTGAGTCTGCAGATAAGAATGTGGTGATTGACAGAGTCGAAAGCCTTAGCCAGGTCAATGAATACGCCTGCACAGTATTGTCTCTTATCGATGTTGGTTATGATATCGTTTAGGACCTTGAGTGTGGCTGAGGTGCACCCATGACCAGCTCTGAAACCAGATTGCAGTGAGATAAGGTGAGATTCAAAACGGTCGGTAATCTGTTTGTTAACTTGGCTTTCAAAGACCTTAGAAAGGCAGGGTATAATAGATATAGGTCTGTAGCAGTTTGTTTCTAGAGTGTCTCCCCTTTGAAGAGGGGATGACGCGGCAGCTTTCCAATCTAGGGGAATCTCAGACGATACGAAAGAGAGGTTGAACAGGCTAGTAATAGGGTTGCAATAATTTTGGCAGATAATTTTAGAAAGAGAAGGTCCAGATTGTCTAGTCCGGCTGGTTTATAGGGGTCCAGATTTGCAGCTCTTTCAGAACATCAGCTATCTGGATTTGGGTGAAAGAGAAGTGGGGGAGGTTTGGGCGGTGCTGTGGGGAGAGCTCAGGGCTGTTGACCAGGGTAGGGGTAACCAGGTTGAAAGCATGGCCAGCCGTTGAACAATGCTTACTGAAATTCTCAATTATTGTGGATTTATCGGCAGGGACAGTGTTTCCTAGCCTCAGTGCAGTGGGCAGCTGGGTGGAGGTGCTCTTATTCTCCATGGACTTTACGGTGTCCCAGAACATTTTTGTGTTTGTACTACAGGATGCAAATTTGTGTTTGAAAAAGCTAGCCTTACCTTTCCTAACCTTTCCTAACTGCCAGACCTGGTTAGTAAGACAGAACTCTGCAACTATTCAGACAGTTAGCAGATCGGGGCTAGCAAGCCAGCAGTTAGCAGACCAGGGCTAGCAAGCCAGCAGTTAGCAGGCCTGGGGCTAGCAAGCTAGCATAAGGGCCTTAGAGGGACGCCATGAATGGGGAAAAGTCTGTTTTTGCCTCCTCGTGCGGTGACGCCGGGAGACCAGTCATGGAATTAGTAGGGTTCCAAGTAGCAGAGGGGTCCAAAATGGGTATAGTGGTCCAGGAAACTGGCCAGTGGATCAGCTAACAGTCCAATATGCTTTAGATAGCTAGCAGGCCGTGGTTAGCAGAATGGGCCTTCAGGGGACGTCGCGCCTGAGGGGTCTGTTGGGATCCTCAGGGCAGGTTATGTCGGTATTCCAGTCGTGAAGGACCGGCGGGGGTTCTGTGCCCTGTACCGGCAGTAGAAGGGGTCCGGATATTGTATCCGAGGAGTGGGCTTCAGGAGTAGCCCAGGAGCCCTCCCGGGAGATGGGTCTAGCATGAGCTAGCCCCCAGGCTAGTTGGTGCTTGCTCTGGGACAGAAATGTTAGCCAGGAGTAGTCAACCCGGGTTGCGGTTAGCTAGCTGCCATGATCCAGATGAAAGGGTTCAGAGTTTGCAGGAGGAATCCGGGGATATGGAGAGAAAAATAGGTCCGTCCGCTCTGGTTTGAAACATTTTGTACGAACTGGCGAGAGCTTTCCGAACTAAAGGTTAGCTGATGACTGCTAACAGTGGTTAGCTGACTGATAGCTGGTAGCTAGGTATTCCAGTTCGGAGGTAAATAGAAATACTTTAGAAAAAAAACATATCCACATTTGGTGAGACGGGTTTGCAGGAGAATA
>NW_027010716.1:0-5000 GCF_036934945.1 Oncorhynchus masou masou | reverse complement strand
ATCCACTAGGCAACCTCCTTCTCTATCCACTAGACTATCTCCCGCTCTATCCACTACCTCCGCTCTATCCACTAGGCAACCTCCCGCTCTATCCACTAGACAAGCTCTATCCACAGACCTCCCGCCCATCTAGGACAACCTCCCGCTCTATAGGCTATACAACCTCCCGCTCTATCCCGCTACTACCTCTATCCACTAGACAACATCCCGCTCTATCCACTAGACAACTCCCGCCTATCCACTAGACAACCTCCCGCTCTATCCACTAGACAACCTACCGCTCTATCCACTAGGCTACCTCCCGCCTATCCACCAGACAACCTCCGCTCTATCCACTAGACAACCTCCCCCGCTCTATCCACTAGACAACCTCCGCCCTATCCACTATACCTCCCGCTCTATCCACTAGACAACCTCCCGCTCTATCCACAGGCTAGACAACCTCCCGCTCTATCCACTAGACAACCTCCCCCGCCCATCACTAGACAATCTACCTCTATCCACCAGACAACCTCCCGCTCTATCCACTCCATTGGTCCACTAGGGCAACCTCCCGCTCTATCCACTAGACAACCTCCCGCTCTATCACTAGGCTACCTCTCGCTCTATTCACTCAGACAACCGCCCGCTCTATCCACTAGACAGACACTAGGCTACCTCCCGCTCTATCCACTAGACAACCTCCCGCCTATCTACTAGGCTACCTCCGCTCTATCCACTAGACAACCTCCCGCTCTATCCACTAGACTACCTCCCGCTCTATCCACTAGACAACCTCCGCTCTATCCACTAGACAACCTCCGCTCTATCCACTAGGCTACCTCCCGCTCTGTCCACTAGACAACCTCCCGCTCTATCCATCAGACAACCTCCGCTCTATCCACTAGACAACCTCCCGCTCTATCCACTAGACAACCTCCGCCTCTATCCACTAGACAACCCTCCGCTCTATCCACTAGACAACCTCTCGCTCTATCCACTAGACTACCTCCCGCTCTATCCACTAGGCTACCTCCCGCTCCCTATCCACTAGACTACCTCCCGCTCTATCCACTAGACAACCTCCCCGCTCTATCCACCTCAGCTCTATCCACTAGACAACCTCCGCTCTATCCACTAGACAACCTCCCGCCTCTATCCACCAGACAAACTCCCCGCTCTATCCACTAGACAACCTCCCGCCTATCCACTAGACAACTCCCGCTCTATCCACTAGACAACCTCCCGCTCTATCCACTAGACAACCTCCGCTCTATCCACTAGGCTAGGCTTTTTCCGCTCTATCCACTAGGCTACCTCCGCTCTATCCACTAGACAACCTCCCGCTCTATCCACTAGGCTACCTCCCGCTCTATCCACTGCTCTATCCACTAGGCTACCTCCCGCCTATCCACTAGACAACCTCCCGCCTCTATCCACCTAGACAACCTCCCGCCTATCCACTAGACAACCTCCCGCCTATCCACTAGACAACCTCCGCTCTCCATCCACTAGACAACCTCCCGCTCTATCCACTAGACAACCTCCCGCTCTATCCACTAGGCAACCCCACTCTATCCACTAGGCTACCTCCGCTCTATCCACTAGACAACCTCCCGCTCTATCCACTAGGCTACCTCCGCTCTATCCACTAGACAACCTCCCGCTGTATCCACTAGGCTACCTGTCTATCCACTAGACAACCTCCCGCTCTATCCACTAGACAACCTCCCGCTCTATCCATCTAGGACTACCTCCCGCTCTATCCACCAGACAACCTCCGCTCTATCCACTAGACAACCTCCCGCTCTATCCACTAGACAACCTCCCGCTCTATCCACTGAGACAACCTCCCGCTCTATCCACTAGACAACCTCCCGCTCTATCCACTAGACTACCTCCCGCTCTATCCACTAGACTACCTCCGCTCTATCCACTAGTCTACCTCCCGCTCTATCCACTAGACAAGCTCAACCTCCCGCTCTATCCACTAGACAACCTCCCGCTCTATCCACTAGACTACTTCCCGCTCTTACCTCCCGCTCTATCCACTAGACAACCTCCCGCTCTATCCACTAGACAACCTCCCAATCTATCCACTAGACTACCTCCGCTCTATCCACTAGACAACCTCCCGCTCTATCCACTAGACAACCTCCCGCTCTATCCACTAGACAACCTCCCGCTCTATCCACTAGGCTACCTCCCGCTCTATCCACTAGACAACCTCCGCTCTATCCACTAGACAAACCTCCCGCCTATTCTCTGATCCACTAGGCTACCTCCCGCTCTATCCACTAGACTACCTCCCGTTCTATCCACTAGGCTAACAACCTATCCACTAGACAACCTCTATCCCACTAGACAACCTCCGCTCTATCCACTAGACAACCTCCTCTATCCACTAGGCACCTCCCGCTCTATCCCTAGACTACCTCCCCGCTCTATCACTAGGCTACCTCCCCGCTCTATCCACTAGACTACCTCCGCTCTATCCACTAGGCAATCTCCCGCTCTATCCACTAGGCTACCTCCGCTCCCGCTCTATCACACTACCTCCCGCTCTGTCCACTAGGCTACCTCCCGCTCTATCCACTAGGCTACCTCCGCTCTATCCACTAGGCTACCTCCGCTCTATCCACTAGACAACCTCCCGCTCTATCCACTAGACAACCTCCCGCTCTATCCACTAGGCTACCTCCGCTCTATCCACTAGACTACCTGCCGCTCTCCATCCACTAGGCTACCTCCGCTCTATCCACAGGCTACCTCCGCTCTATCCACAGACTACCTCGCTGTATCCACTAGGCTACCTCCCGCTCTATCCACTAGACTACCTCCGATCTATCCACTAGACTACCTACCGCTTATCCACTCTATCGACTGGGACAACTTCTCGCTTATCCACTAGACTACCTCCCCGCTCTATCCACTACAACTACCTCCGCTCTATCCACTAGACAACCTCCCGCTCTATCCACTAGGGTTACCTCGCTCTATCCACTAGGACAACCTCCGCTCTATCCACTAGGCTACCTCCGCTCTATCCACTAGACTACCTCCCGCTCTATCCACTAGACTACCTGCCTTCTCTGATCCACTAGGCTACCTCCCGCTCTATCCACTAGACTACCTCCCGCTCTATCCACTAGGCTACCTCCGCTCTATCCACTACGCAACCTCCCGCTCTATCCACTAGCCTACCTCCCGCTCTATCCACTAGACTCCCCGCTCTATCCACTAGGCTACCTCCCGCTCTATCCTCAGAACTCCTATCCACAGGCTACCTCCCGCTTATCCACTAGACAAACTCCCGCTCTATCTTACTAGACTACCTCCGCTCTATCCACTAGACAACCTGCCAGCTCTATCCACTGAAGGGACAACCTCCCGCTCTATCCACTAGACAACCTCCCCGCTCTATCCACTAGACTACACTCCCCGCTCTATCCACTAGGCAACCTCCCGCTCTATCCATCAGACAAGCTGCCTGCCGCTCTCATCCACTAGACAACCTGCCGCTCTATCCACTAGACAACCTCCCGCTCTATCCACTAGGCTACCTCCCGCTCTATCCACTAGACTACCTCCCGCTCTATCCACTAGACAACCTGCCGCTCTATCCACTAGACAACCTCCAGCTCTATCCACTAGACAACCTCCCGCTCTATCCACTAGACAACCTCCCGCTCATTCACTAGACAACCTCCCGCTCTATCCACAGGACAACCTCCCGCTGTATCCACTAGCAACCTCCCGCTCCTATCCACTCAGACAAGCTACACTCCCGGCTCTATCCACTAGACAACCCGCCGCTCTATCCACTAGACAACCTCGCTCTATCCACTAGACACCTCCCGCTCTATCCACTAGGCTACCTCCCCGCTCTATCCACTAGACAACCTGCCACTAGACAACCTCCCACTAGACAACCTCCCGCTCTATCCACTAGGCAACCTCCACTCTATCCACTAGACAACCTCCCGCTCTATCCACTAGACAACCTCCCGCTCTATCCACTAGACAATCTCCCGAAATATCCACTAGACAACCTCCCGCTCTATCCACTAGACAACCTCTTTTCTATCCACTAGGCAACCTCCCGCTCTATCCACCAGACTACCTCCCGCTCTATCCACTAGACAACCTCCTTGGCTCTATCCACTAGACTACCTCCGCTCTATCCCACTAGACAACCTCCCCGCTCTATCCACTGAGGGATTAACTCCCGCTCTATCCACTAGACAACCTACCGCTCTATCCACTAGACTACCTCCCGCTCCTATCCACTAGACTACCTCCCGCTCTATCCACTAGACTACCTCCATCCCGCTCTCTATCCACTAGACTACCTGCCTTCTCTACCTCCGCTCTGATCCACTGGGGCAAACCTCCCGCATCCACTCAGCTCCTTCTAACCACTAGGCTACCTCTAACTCTATCCACTAGGCTACCTCCCGCTCTATCCACTAGGCTACCTCCCGCTCTATCCACTAGGCTACCTCCCGCTCTATCCACTAGGCTACCTCCCGCTCTATCCACTAGGCTACCTGCCACGCTCTATCCACTAGGCTACCTCCCGCTCTATCCACTAGGCTACCTCCCACGCTCTATCCACTAGACTACCTCCCGCTCTATCCACTAGGCTACCTCCTCGCCTCTATCCACTAGGCTACCTCCCGCTCTATCCACTAGGCTACCTGCCGCCTCTCTATCCACTAGGCTACCTCCCCGCTCTATCCACTAGGCTACCTCCGCTCTATCCACTAGGCTACCTCCCGCTCTATCCACTAGGCTACCTCCGCTCTATCCACTAGGCTACCTCCTGCTCTATCCACTAGGCTACCTCCCCGCTACTATCCACTAGGCTACCTCCCGCTCTAGTCACACTAGGCTACCTGCCGCTCTATCCACTAGGCTACCTCCCGCTCTATCCACTAGGCTACCTCCCGCTCTATCCACTAGGACTACCTCCCGCTCTATCCACTAGGCTACCTCCCGCTCTATCCACTAGACTACCT
>NW_027010715.1:0-29276 GCF_036934945.1 Oncorhynchus masou masou | reverse complement strand
GTATAGAGGTAGAACAGTCACCACACCCTAACTAACAGCCTGAATAGTATAGAGGTAGGCCAGTCACCACACCCTAACAAACAGCCTGAATAGTATAGAGGTAGGCCAGTCACCACATCCTAACTAACAGCCTGAATAGTATACAGGGAGGCCAGTCACCACACCTAACAAACAGCCTGTATAGTATAGAGGTAGAACAGTCACCACACCCTAACAAACAGCCTGAATAGTATACAGGGAGGCCAGTCACCACACCCTAACAAACAGCCTGTATAGTATAGAGGTAGAACAGTCACCACATCCTAACTAACAGCCTGAATAGTATACAGGGAGGCCAGTCACCACTTCCTAACAAACAGCCTGAATAGTATAGAGGTAGAACAGTCACCACATCCTAACTAACAGCCTGAATAGTATACAGGGAGGCCAGTCACCACACCCTAACAAACAGCCTGTATAGTATAGAGGTAGAACAGTCACCACACCCTAACAAACAGCCTGAATAGTATACAGGTAGGCCAGTCACCACACCCTAACTAACAGCCTGAATAGTATACAGGGAGGCCAGTCACCACACCCTAACAAACAGCCTGAATAGTATAGAGGTAGGCCAGTCACCACACCCTAACAAACAGCCTGAATAGTATACAGGTAGGCCAGTCACCACACCCTAACAAACAGCCTGAATAGTATACAGGGAGGCCAGTCACCACAACCTAACAAACAGCCTGTATAGTATAGAGGTAGAACAGTCACCACACCCTAACAAACAGCCTGAATAGTATACAGGAGGCCAGTCACCACACCCTAACTAACAGCCTGAATAGTATAGAGGTAGGCCAGTCACCACACACTAACAAACAGCCTGAATAGTATAGAGGTAGGCCAGTCACCACACCCTAACAAACAGCCTGAATAGTATACAGGTAGGCCAGTCACCACACCCTAACAAACAGCCTGAATAGTATAGAGGTAGGCCAGTCACCACACCCTAACAAACAGCCTGAATAGAATAGTATACAGGGAGGCCAGTCACCACTTCCTAACAAACAGCCTGAATAGTATAGAGGTAGAACAGTCACCACATCCTAACAAACAGCCTGAATAGTATACAGGTAGGCCAGTCACCACACCTAACAAACAGCCTGAATAGTATACAGGGAGGCCAGTCACCACACCTAACAAACAGCCTGAATAGTATACAGGGAGGCCAGTCACCACACCCTAACAAACAGCCTGTATAGTATAGAGGTAGAACAGTCACCACACCCTAACTAACAGCCTGAATAGTATAGAGGTAGGCCAGTCACCACACCCTAACAAACAGCCTGAATAGTATAGAGGTAGGCCAGTCACCACATCCTAACTAACAGCCTGAATAGTATACAGGAGGCCAGTCACCACACCTAACAAACAGCCTGTATAGTATAGAGGTAGAACAGTCACCACACCCTAACAAACAGCCTGAATAGTATACAGGGAGGCCAGTCACCACACCCTAACAAACAGCCTGTATAGTATAGAGGTAGAACAGTCACCACATCCTAACTAACAGCCTGAATAGTATACAGGGAGGCCAGTCACCACTTCCTAACAAACAGCCTGAATAGTATAGAGGTAGAACAGTCACCACATCCTAACTAACAGCCTGAATAGTATACAGGGAGGCCAGTCACCACACCCTAACAAACAGCCTGTATAGTATAGAGGTAGAACAGTCACCACACCCTAACAAACAGCCTGAATAGTATACAGGTAGGCCAGTCACCACACCCTAACTAACAGCCTGAATAGTATACAGGGAGGCCAGTCACCACACCCTAACAAACAGCCTGAATAGTATACAGGTAGGCCAGTCACCACACCCTAACTAACAGCCTGAATAGTATACAGGGAGGCCAGTCACCACACCCTAACAAACAGCCTGAATAGTATAGAGGTAGGCCAGTCACCACATCCTAACTAACAGCCTGAATAGTATACAGGTAGGCCAGTCACCACACCCTAACAAACAGCCTGTATAGTATAGAGGTAGAACATTCACCACACCCTAACAAACAGCCTGAATAGTATACAGGTAGGCCAGTCACCACACCCCAACTAACAGCCTGAATAGTATACAGGGAGGCCAGTCACCACACCTAACAAACAGCCTGAATAGTATAGAGGTAGGCCAGTCACCACATCCTAACTAACAGCCTGAATAGTATACAGGGAGGCCAGTCACCACACCCTAACAAACAGCCTGTATAGTATAGAGGTAGAACAGTCACCACACCCTAACAAACAGCCTGAATAGTATACAGGGAGGCCAGTCACCACACCCTAACTAACAGCCTGAATAGTATAGAGGTAGGCCAGTCACCACACCCTAACAAACAGCCTGAATAGTATAGAGGTAGGCCAGTCACCACACCCTAACAAACAGCCTGAATAGTATACAGGTAGGCCAGTCACCACACCCTAACAAACAGCCTGAATAGTATAGAGGTAGGCCAGTCACCACACCCTAACAAACAGCCTGAATAGAATAGTATACAGGGAGGCCAGTCACCACTTCCTAACAAACAGCCTGAATAGTATAGAGGTAGAACAGTCACCACATCCTAACAAACAGCCTGAATAGTATACAGGTAGGCCAGTCACCACACCCTAACAAACAGCCTGAATAGTATACAGGGAGGCCAGTCACCACACCCTAACAAACAGCCTGTATAGTATAGAGGTAGAACAGTCACCACACCCTAACTAACAGCCTGAATAGTATAGAGGTAGGCCAGTCACCACACCCTAACAAACAGCCTGAATAGTATAGAGGTAGGCCAGTCACCACATCCTAACTAACAGCCTGAATAGTATACAGGAGGCCAGTCAACACACCCTAACAAACAGCCTGTATAGTATAGAGGTAGAACAGTCACCACACCCTAACAAACAGCCTGAATAGTATACAGGGAGGCCAGTCAACACACCCTAACTAACAGCCTGAATAGTATAGAGGTAGGCCAGTCACCACACCCTAACAAACAGCCTGAATAGTATAGAGGTAGGCCAGTCACCACACCCTAACAAACAGCCTGAATAGTATACAGGTAGGCCAGTCACCACACCTTAACAAACAGCCTAAATAGTATACAGGTAGGCCAGTCACCACACCATAACAAACAGCCTGAATAGTATACAGGAGGCCAGTCACCACACCCTAACAAACAGCCTGTATAGTATAGAGGTAGAACAGTCACCACACCCTAACAAACAGCCTGAATAGTATACAGGGAGGCCAGTCACCACACCCTAACAAACAGCCTGTATAGTATAGAGGTAGAACAGTCACCACATCCTAACTAACAGCCTGAATAGTATACAGGGAGGCCAGTCACCACTTCCTAACAAACAGCCTGAATAGTATAGAGGTAGAACAGTCACCACATCCTAACTAACAGCCTGAATAGTATAGAGGTAGAACAGTCACCACACCCTAACAAACAGCCTGTATAGTATAGAGGTAGAACAGTCACCACACCCTAACAAACAGCCTGAATAGTATACAGGTAGGCCAGTCACCACACCCTAACTAACAGCCTGAATAGTATACAGGGAGGCCAGTCACCACACCCTAACAAACAGCCTGAATAGTATAGAGGTAGGCCAGTCACCACACCCTAACAAACAGCCTGAATAGTATACAGGTAGGCCAGTCACCACACCCTAACAAACAGCCTGAATAGTATACAGGGAGGCCAGTCACCACAACCTAACAAACAGCCTGTATAGTATAGAGGTAGAACAGTCACCACACCCTAACAAACAGCCTGAATAGTATACAGGGAGGCCAGTCACCACACCCTAACTAACAGCCTGAATAGTATAGAGGTAGGCCAGTCACCACACCCTAACAAACAGCCTGAATAGTATAGAGGTAGGCCAGTCACCACACCCTAACAAACAGCCTGAATAGTATACAGGTAGGCCAGTCACCACACCCTAACAAACAGCCTGAATAGTATAGAGGTAGGCCAGTCACCACACCTAACAAACAGCCTGAATAGAATAGTATACAGGGAGGCCAGTCACCACTTCCTAACAAACAGCCTGAATAGTATAGAGGTAGAACAGTCACCACATCCTAACAAACAGCCTGAATAGTATACAGGTAGGCCAGTCACCACACCCTAACAAACAGCCTGAATAGTATACAGGGAGGCCAGTCACCACACCCTAACAAACAGCCTGAATAGTATACAGGGAGGCCAGTCACCACACCCTAACAAACAGCCTGTATAGTATAGAGGTAGAACAGTCACCACACCCTAACTAACAGCCTGAATAGTATAGAGGTAGGCCAGTCACCACACCCTAACAAACAGCCTGAATAGTATAGAGGTAGGCCAGTCACCACATCCTAACTAACAGCCTGAATAGTATACAGGAGGCCAGTCACCACACCCTAACAAACAGCCTGTATAGTATAGAGGTAGAACAGTCACCACACCCTAACAAACAGCCTGAATAGTATACAGGGAGGCCAGTCACCACACCCTAACAAACAGCCTGTATAGTATAGAGGTAGAACAGTCACCACATCCTAACTAACAGCCTGAATAGTATACAGGGAGGCCAGTCACCACTTCCTAACAAACAGCCTGAATAGTATAGAGGTAGAACAGTCACCACATCCTAACTAACAGCCTGAATAGTATACAGGGAGGCCAGTCACCACACCCTAACAAACAGCCTGTATAGTATAGAGGTAGAACAGTCACCACACCTAACAAACAGCCTGAATAGTATACAGGTAGGCCAGTCACCACACCCTAACTAACAGCCTGAATAGTATACAGGGAGGCCAGTCACCACACCCTAACAAACAGCCTGAATAGTATACAGGTAGGCCAGTCACCACACCCTAACTAACAGCCTGAATAGTATACAGGAGGCCAGTCACCACACCCTAACAAACAGCCTGAATAGTATAGAGGTAGGCCAGTCACCACATCCTAACTAACAGCCTGAATAGTATACAGGGAGGCCAGTCACCACACCCTAACAAACAGCCTGTATAGTATAGAGGTAGAACAGTCACCACACCCTAACAAACAGCCTGAATAGTATACAGGTAGGCCAGTCACCACACCCTAACTAACAGCCTGAATAGTATACAGGGAGGCCAGTCACCACACCCTAACAAACAGCCTGAATAGTATAGAGGTAGGCCAGTCACCACACCCTAACAAACAGCCTGAATAGTATACAGGTAGGCCAGTCACCACACCTAACAAACAGCCTGAATAGTATACAGGTAGAACATTCACCACATCCTAACTAACAGCCTGAATAGTATACAGGGAGGCCAGTCACCACACCCTAACAAACAGCCTGTATAGTATAGAGGTAGAACAGTCACCACACCCTAACAAACAGCCTGAATAGTATACAGGTAGGCCAGTCACCACACCTAACTAACAGCCTGAATAGTATACAGGGAGGCCAGTCACCACTTCCTAACAAACAGCCTGAATAGTATAGAGGTAGAACAGTCACCACATCCTAACTAACAGCCTGAATAGTATACAGGGAGGCCAGTCACCACACCCTAACAAACAGCCTGTATAGTATAGAGGTAGAACAGTCACCACACCCTAACAAACAGCCTGAATAGTATACAGGTAGGCCAGTCACCACACCCTAACTAACAGCCTGAATAGTATACAGGGAGGCCAGTCACCACACCCTAACAAACAGCCTGAATAGTATAGAGGTAGGCCAGTCACCACACCCTAACAAACAGCCTGAATAGTATACAGGTAGGCCAGTCACCACACCCTAACAAACAGCCTGAATAGTATACAGGAGGCCAGTCACCACAACCTAACAAACAGCCTGTATAGTATAGAGGTAGAACAGTCACCACACCCTAACAAACAGCCTGAATAGTATACAGGGAGGCCAGTCACCACACCCTAACTAACAGCCTGAATAGTATAGAGGTAGGCCAGTCACCACACCCTAACAAACAGCCTGAATAGTATAGAGGTAGGCCAGTCACCACACCCTAACAAACAGCCTGAATAGTATACAGGTAGGCCAGTCACCACACCCTAACAAACAGCCTGAATAGTATAGAGGTAGGCCAGTCACCACACCCTAACAAACAGCCTGAATAGAATAGTATACAGGAGGCCAGTCACCACTTCCTAACAAACAGCCTGAATAGTATAGAGGTAGAACAGTCACCACATCCTAACAAACAGCCTGAATAGTATACAGGTAGGCCAGTCACCACACCCTAACAAACAGCCTGAATAGTATACAGGGAGGCCAGTCACCACACCCTAACAAACAGCCTGAATAGTATACAGGGAGGCCAGTCACCACACCCTAACAAACAGCCTGTATAGTATAGAGGTAGAACAGTCACCACACCCTAACTAACAGCCTGAATAGTATAGAGGTAGGCCAGTCACCACACCCTAACAAACAGCCTGAATAGTATAGAGGTAGGCCAGTCACCACATCCTAACTAACAGCCTGAATAGTATACAGGGAGGCCAGTCACCACACCCTAACAAACAGCCTGTATAGTATAGAGGTAGAACAGTCACCACACCCTAACAAACAGCCTGAATAGTATACAGGGAGGCCAGTCACCACACCCTAACAAACAGCCTGTATAGTATAGAGGTAGAACAGTCACCACATCCTAACTAACAGCCTGAATAGTATACAGGGAGGCCAGTCACCACTTCCTAACAAACAGCCTGAATAGTATAGAGGTAGAACAGTCACCACATCCTAACTAACAGCCTGAATAGTATACAGGGAGGCCAGTCACCACACCCTAACAAACAGCCTGTATAGTATAGAGGTAGAACAGTCACCACACCCTAACAAACAGCCTGAATAGTATACAGGTAGGCCAGTCACCACACCCTAACTAACAGCCTGAATAGTATACAGGGAGGCCAGTCACCACACCCTAACAAACAGCCTGAATAGTATACAGGTAGGCCAGTCACCACACCCTAACTAACAGCCTGAATAGTATACAGGGAGGCCAGTCACCACACCCTAACAAACAGCCTGAATAGTATAGAGGTAGGCCAGTCACCACATCCTAACTAACAGCCTGAATAGTATACAGGTAGGCCAGTCACCACACCCTAACAAACAGCCTGTATAGTATAGAGGTAGAACATTCACCACACCCTAACAAACAGCCTGAATAGTATACAGGTAGGCCAGTCACCACACCCTAACTAACAGCCTGAATAGTATACAGGGAGGCCAGTCACCACACCCTAACAAACAGCCTGAATAGTATAGAGGTAGGCCAGTCACCACATCCTAACTAACAGCCTGAATAGTATACAGGGAGGCCAGTCACCACACCCTAACAAACAGCCTGTATAGTATAGAGGTAGAACAGTCACCACACCCTAACACACAGCCTGAATAGTATACAGGGAGGCCAGTCACCACACCCTAACTAACAGCCTGAATAGTATAGAGGTAGGCCAGTCACCACACCCTAACAAACAGCCTGAATAGTATAGAGGTAGGCCAGTCACCACACCCTAACAAACAGCCTGAATAGTATACAGGTAGGCCAGTCACCACACCCTAACAAACAGCCTGAATAGTATAGAGGTAGGCCAGTCACCACACCCTAACAAACAGCCTGAATAGAATAGTATACAGGGAGGCCAGTCACCACTTCCTAACAAACAGCCTGAATAGTATAGAGGTAGAACAGTCACCACATCCTAACAAACAGCCTGAATAGTATACAGGTAGGCCAGTCACCACACCTAACAAACAGCCTGAATAGTATACAGGGAGGCCAGTCACCACACCCTAACAAACAGCCTGTATAGTATAGAGGTAGAACAGTCACCACACCCTAACTAACAGCCTGAATAGTATAGAGGTAGGCCAGTCACCACACCCTAACAAACAGCCTGAATAGTATAGAGGTAGGCCAGTCACCACATCCTAACTAACAGCCTGAATAGTATACAGGGAGGCCAGTCAACACACCCTAACAAACAGCCTGTATAGTATAGAGGTAGAACAGTCACCACACCCTAACAAACAGCCTGAATAGTATACAGGAGGCCAGTCAACACACCCTAACTAACAGCCTGAATAGTATAGAGGTAGGCCAGTCACCACACCCTAACAAACAGCCTGAATAGTATAGAGGTAGGCCAGTCACCACACCCTAACAAACAGCCTGAATAGTATACAGGTAGGCCAGTCACCACACCTTAACAAACAGCCTAAATAGTATACAGGTAGGCCAGTCACCACACCATAACAAACAGCCTGAATAGTATACAGGGAGGCCAGTCACCACACCTAACAAACAGCCTGTATAGTATAGAGGTAGAACAGTCACCACACCCTAACAAACAGCCTGAATAGTATACAGGGAGGCCAGTCACCACACCCTAACAAACAGCCTGTATAGTATAGAGGTAGAACAGTCACCACATCCTAACTAACAGCCTGAATAGTATACAGGGAGGCCAGTCACCACTTCCTAACAAACAGCCTGAATAGTATAGAGGTAGAACAGTCACCACATCCTAACTAACAGCCTGAATAGTATACAGGGAGGCCAGTCACCACACCCTAACAAACAGCCTGTATAGTATAGAGGTAGAACAGTCACCACACCCTAACAAACAGCCTGAATAGTATACAGGTAGGCCAGTCACCACACCCTAACTAACAGCCTGAATAGTATAGAGGTAGGCCAGTCACCACACCTAACAAACAGCCTGAATAGTATAGAGGTAGGCCAGTCACCACATCCTAACTAACAGCCTGAATAGTATACAGGAGGCCAGTCACCACACCCTAACAAACAGCCTGAATAGTATAGAGGTAGGCCAGTCACCACACCCTAACAAACAGCCTGAATAGTATAGAGGTAGGCCAGTCACCACACCCTAACAAACAGCCTGAATAGTATACAGGTAGGCCAGTCACCACACCCTAACAAACAGCCTGAATAGTATACAGGTAGGCCAGTCACCACACCCTAACAAACAGCCTGAATAGTATAGAACAGTCACCACATCCTAACTAACAGCCTGAATAGTATAGAGGTAGGCCAGTCACCACACCCTAACAAACAGCCTGAATAGTATAGAGGTAGAACAGTCAACACATCCTAACTAACAGCCTGAATAGTATACAGGGAGGCCAGTCACCACACCCTAACAAACAGCCTGTATAGTATAGAGGTAGAACAGTCACCACACCCTAACAAACAGCCTGAATAGTATACAGGTAGGCCAGTCACCACACCCTAACTAACAGCCTGAATAGTATACAGGGAGGCCAGTCACCACACCCTAACAAACAGCCTGAATAGTATAGAGGTAGGCCAGTCACCACATCCTAACTAACAGCCTGAATAGTATACAGGGAGGCCAGTCACCACACCCTAACAAACAGCCTGTATAGTATAGAGGTAGAACAGTCACCACACCCTAACAAACAGCCTGAATAGTATACAGGGAGGCCAGTCACCACACCCTAACTAACAGCCTGAATAGTATAGAGGTAGGCCAGTCACCACACCCTAACAAACAGCCTGAATAGTATAGAGGTAGGCCAGTCACCACACCCTAACAAACAGCCTGAATAGTATACAGGTAGGCCAGTCACCACACCCTAACAAACAGCCTGAATAGTATAGAGGTAGGCCAGTCACCACACCCTAACAAACAGCCTGAATAGTATACAGGGAGGCCAGTCACCACACCCTAACAAACAGCCTGAATAGTATAGAGGTAGGCCAGTCACCACACCTAACAAACAGCCTGAATAGTATACAGGGAGGCCAGTCACCACACCCTAACTAACAGCCTGAATAGTATAGAGGTAGGCCAGTCACCACACCCTAACAAACAGCCTGAATAGTATAGAGGTAGGCCAGTCACCACATCCTAACTAACAGCCTGAATAGTATACAGGGAGGCCAGTCACCACACCCTAACAAACAGCCTGTATAGTATAGAGGTAGAACAGTCACCACACCCTAACAAACAGCCTGAATAGTATATAGGGAGGCCAGTCACCACACCCTAACTAACAGCCTGAATAGTATAGAGGTAGGCCAGTCACCACACCCTAACAAACAGCCTGAATAGTATACAGGTAGGCCAGTCACCACACCCTAACAAACAGCCTGAATAGTATACAGGTAGGCCAGTCACCACACCCTAACAAACAGCCTGAATAGTATAGAGGTAGGCCAGTCACCACACCCTAACAAACAGCCTGAATAGTATACAGGAGGCCAGTCACCACTTCCTAACAAACAGCCTGAATAGTATAGAGGTAGAACAGTCACCACATCCTAACTAACAGCCTGAATAGTATAGAGGTAGGCCAGTCAACACACCCTAACAAACAGCCTGAATGGTATAGAGGTAGAACAGTCACCACATCCTAACAAACAGCCTGAATAGTATACAGGGAGGCCAGTCACCACACCCTAACAAACAGCCTGAATAGTATAGAGGTAGAACAGTCACCACATCCTAACAAACAGCCTGAATAGTATAGAGGTAGAACAGTCACCACATCCTAACAAACAGACTGAATAGTATACAGGGAGGCCAGTCACCACACCCTAACAAACAGCCTGAATAGTATAGAGGTAGGCCAGTCACCACACCCTAACAAACAGCCTGAATAGTATAGAGGTAGAACAGTCACCACATCCTAACTAACAGCCTGAATAGTATACAGGGAGGCCAGTCACCACACCCTAACAAACAGCCTGTATAGTATAGAGGTAGAACAGTCACCACACCCTAACAAACAGCCTGAATAGTATACAGGTAGGCCAGTCACCACACACTAACTAACAGCCTGAATAGTATAGAGGTAGGCCAGTCACCACACCCTAACAAACAGCCTGAATAGTATAGAGGTAGGCCAGTCACCACACCCTAACAAACAGCCTGAATAGTATACAGGGAGGCCAGTCACCACACCCTAACTAACAGCCTGAATAGTATAGAGGTAGGCCAGTCACCACACCTAACAAACAGCCTGAATAGTATACAGGGAGGCCAGTCACCACACCTAACTAACAGCCTGAATAGTATAGAGGTAGGCCAGTCACCACACCCTAACAAACAGCCTGAATAGTATAGAGGTAGAACAGTCACCACACCCTAACAAACAGCCTGAATAGTATAGAGGTAGAACAGTCACCACACCCTAACAAACAGCCTGAATAGTATAGAGGTAGGCCAGTCACCACAACCTAACAAACAGCCTGAATAGTATACAGGTAGGCCAGTCACCACACCCGAACAAACAGCCTGAATAGTATACAGGGAGGCCAGTCACCACACACTAACAAACAGCCTGAATAGTATAGAGGTAGGCCAGTCACCACACCCTAACAAACAGCCTGAATAGTATACAGGGAGGCCAGTCAACACACCCTAACTAACAGCCTGAATAGTATAGAGGTAGGCCAGTCACCACACCCTAACAAACAGCCTGAATAGTATAGAGGTAGGCCAGTCACCACACCCTAACAAACAGCCTGAATAGTATACAGGTAGGCCAGTCACCACACCTTAACAAACAGCCTAAATAGTATACAGGTAGGCCAGTCACCACACCATAACAAACAGCCTGAATAGTATACAGGGAGGCCAGTCACCACACCCTAACAAACAGCCTGTATAGTATAGAGGTAGAACAGTCACCACACCCTAACAAACAGCCTGAATAGTATACAGGGAGGCCAGTCACCACACCCTAACAAACAGCCTGTATAGTATAGAGGTAGAACAGTCACCACATCCTAACTAACAGCCTGAATAGTATACAGGGAGGCCAGTCACCACTTCCTAACAAACAGCCTGAATAGTATAGAGGTAGAACAGTCACCACATCCTAACTAACAGCCTGAATAGTATACAGGGAGGCCAGTCACCACACCCTAACAAACAGCCTGTATAGTATAGAGGTAGAACAGTCACCACACCCTAACAAACAGCCTGAATAGTATACAGGTAGGCCAGTCACCACACCCTAACTAACAGCCTGAATAGTATAGAGGTAGGCCAGTCACCACACCCTAACAAACAGCCTGAATAGTATAGAGGTAGGCCAGTCACCACATCCTAACTAACAGCCTGAATAGTATACAGGGAGGCCAGTCACCACACCCTAACTAACAGCCTGAATAGTATAGAGGTAGGCCAGTCACCACACCCTAACAAACAGCCTGAATAGTATAGAGGTAGGCCAGTCACCACACCCTAACAAACAGCCTGAATAGTATAGAGGTAGGCCAGTCACCACACCCTAACAAACAGCCTGAATAGTATACAGGTAGGCCAGTCACCACACCCTAACAAACAGCCTGAATAGTATACAGGTAGGCCAGTCACCACACCTAACAAACAGCCTGTATAGTATAGAGGTAGAACAGTCACCACATCCTAACTAACAGCCTGAATAGTATAGAGGTAGGCCAGTCACCACACCCTAACAAACAGCCTGAATAGTATAGAGGTAGAACAGTCAACACATCCTAACTAACAGCCTGAATAGTATACAGGGAGGCCAGTCACCACACCCTAACAAACAGCCTGTATAGTATAGAGGTAGAACAGTCACCACACCTAACAAACAGCCTGAATAGTATACAGGTAGGCCAGTCACCACACCCTAACTAACAGCCTGAATAGTATACAGGGAGGCCAGTCACCACACCCTAACAAACAGCCTGAATAGTATAGAGGTAGGCCAGTCACCACATCCTAACTAACAGCCTGAATAGTATACAGGGAGGCCAGTCACCACACCCTAACAAACAGCCTGTATAGTATAGAGGTAGAACAGTCACCACACCCTAACAAACAGCCTGAATAGTATACAGGGAGGCCAGTCACCACACCCTAACTAACAGCCTGAATAGTATAGAGGTAGGCCAGTCACCACACCCTAACAAACAGCCTGAATAGTATAGAGGTAGGCCAGTCACCACACCCTAACAAACAGCCTGAATAGTATACAGGTAGGCCAGTCACCACACCCTAACAAACAGCCTGAATAGTATAGAGGTAGGCCAGTCACCACACCCTAACAAACAGCCTGAATAGTATACAGGAGGCCAGTCACCACACCCTAACAAACAGCCTGAATAGTATAGAGGTAGGCCAGTCACCACACCCTAACAAACAGCCTGAATAGTATACAGGGAGGCCAGTCACCACACCCTAACTAACAGCCTGAATAGTATAGAGGTAGGCCAGTCACCACACCCTAACAAACAGCCTGAATAGTATAGAGGTAGGCCAGTCACCACATCCTAACTAACAGCCTGAATAGTATACAGGGAGGCCAGTCACCACACCCTAACAAACAGCCTGTATAGTATAGAGGTAGAACAGTCACCACACCCTAACAAACAGCCTGAATAGTATATAGGGAGGCCAGTCACCACACCCTAACTAACAGCCTGAATAGTATAGAGGTAGGCCAGTCACCACACCCTAACAAACAGCCTGAATAGTATACAGGTAGGCCAGTCACCACACCCTAACAAACAGCCTGAATAGTATACAGGTAGGCCAGTCACCACACCCTAACAAACAGCCTGAATAGTATAGAGGTAGGCCAGTCACCACACCCTAACAAACAGCCTGAATAGTATACAGGGAGGCCAGTCACCACTTCCTAACAAACAGCCTGAATAGTATAGAGGTAGAACAGTCACCACATCCTAACTAACAGCCTGAATAGTATAGAGGTAGGCCAGTCAACACACCCTAACAAACAGCCTGAATGGTATAGAGGTAGAACAGTCACCACATCCTAACAAACAGCCTGAATAGTATACAGGGAGGCCAGTCACCACACCCTAACAAACAGCCTGAATAGTATAGAGGTAGAACAGTCACCACATCCTAACAAACAGCCTGAATAGTATAGAGGTAGAACAGTCACCACATCCTAACAAACAGACTGAATAGTATACAGGGAGGCCAGTCACCACACCCTAACAAACAGCCTGAATAGTATAGAGGTAGGCCAGTCACCACACCCTAACAAACAGCCTGAATAGTATAGAGGTAGAACAGTCACCACATCCTAACTAACAGCCTGAATAGTATACAGGGAGGCCAGTCACCACACCCTAACAAACAGCCTGTATAGTATAGAGGTAGAACAGTCACCACACCCTAACAAACAGCCTGAATAGTATACAGGGAGGCCAGTCACCACACACTAACTAACAGCCTGAATAGTATAGAGGTAGGCCAGTCACCACACCCTAACAAACAGCCTGAATAGTATAGAGGTAGGCCAGTCACCACACCCTAACAAACAGCCTGAATAGTATACAGGAGGCCAGTCACCACACCCTAACTAACAGCCTGAATAGTATAGAGGTAGGCCAGTCACCACACCCTAACAAACAGCCTGAATAGTATACAGGGAGGCCAGTCACCACACCCTAACTAACAGCCTGAATAGTATAGAGGTAGGCCAGTCACCACACCCTAACAAACAGCCTGAATAGTATAGAGGTAGAACAGTCACCACACCCTAACAAACAGCCTGAATAGTATAGAGGTAGAACAGTCACCACACCCTAACAAACAGCCTGAATAGTATAGAGGTAGGCCAGTCACCACAACCTAACAAACAGCCTGAATAGTATACAGGTAGGCCAGTCACCACACCCGAACAAACAGCCTGAATAGTATACAGGTAGACCAGTCACCACACCCTAACAAACAGCCTGAATAGTATAGAGGTAGACCAGTCACCACACCCTAACAAACAGCCTGAATAGTATACAGGGAGGCCAGTCACCACACCCTAACTAACAGCCTGAATAGTATAGAGGTAGGCCAGTCACCACACCCTAACAAACAGCCTGAATAGTATAGAGGTAGGCCAGTCACCACACCCTAACAAACAGCCTGAATAGTATACAGGTAGGCCAGTCACCACACCCTAACAAACAGCCTGAATAGTATAGAGGTAGGTCACAGTCCTAACAAACAGCCTGAATAGTATAGAGGTAGAACAGTCACCACATCCTAACAAACAGACTGAATAGTATACAGGTAGGCCAGTCACCACACCCTAACAAACAGCCTGAATAGTATAGAGGTAGGCCAGTCACCACACCCTAACAAACAGCCTGAATAGAATAGTATACAGGGAGGCCAGTCACCACTTCCTAACAAACAGCCTGAATAGTATAGAGGTAGAACAGTCACCACATCCTAACAAACAGCCTGAATAGTATACAGGTAGGCCAGTCACCACACCCTAACAAACAGCCTGAATAGTATACAGGGAGGCCAGTCACCACACCCTAACAAACAGCCTGTATAGTATAGAGGTAGAACAGTCACCACACCCTAACTAACAGCCTGAATAGTATAGAGGTAGGCCAGTCACCACACCCTAACAAACAGCCTGAATAGTATAGAGGTAGGCCAGTCACCACATCCTAACTAACAGCCTGAATAGTATACAGGGAGGCCAGTCAACACACCCTAACAAACAGCCTGTATAGTATAGAGGTAGAACAGTCACCACACCCTAACAAACAGCCTGAATAGTATACAGGGAGGCCAGTCAACACACCCTAACTAACAGCCTGAATAGTATAGAGGTAGGCCAGTCACCACACCCTAACAAACAGCCTGAATAGTATAGAGGTAGGCCAGTCACCACACCCTAACAAACAGCCTGAATAGTATACAGGTAGGCCAGTCACCACACCTTAACAAACAGCCTAAATAGTATACAGGTAGGCCAGTCACCACACCATAACAAACAGCCTGAATAGTATACAGGGAGGCCAGTCACCACACCCTAACAAACAGCCTGTATAGTATAGAGGTAGAACAGTCACCACACCCTAACAAACAGCCTGAATAGTATACAGGGAGGCCAGTCACCACACCCTAACAAACAGCCTGTATAGTATAGAGGTAGAACAGTCACCACATCCTAACTAACAGCCTGAATAGTATACAGGGAGGCCAGTCACCACTTCCTAACAAACAGCCTGAATAGTATAGAGGTAGAACAGTCACCACATCCTAACTAACAGCCTGAATAGTATACAGGGAGGCCAGTCACCACACCCTAACAAACAGCCTGTATAGTATAGAGGTAGAACAGTCACCACACCCTAACAAACAGCCTGAATAGTATACAGGTAGGCCAGTCACCACACCCTAACTAACAGCCTGAATAGTATAGAGGTAGGCCAGTCACCACACCCTAACAAACAGCCTGAATAGTATAGAGGTAGGCCAGTCACCACATCCTAACTAACAGCCTGAATAGTATACAGGGAGGCCAGTCACCACACCCTAACTAACAGCCTGAATAGTATAGAGGTAGGCCAGTCACCACACCCTAACAAACAGCCTGAATAGTATAGAGGTAGGCCAGTCACCACACCCTAACAAACAGCCTGAATAGTATAGAGGTAGGCCAGTCACCACACCCTAACAAACAGCCTGAATAGTATACAGGTAGGCCAGTCACCACACCCTAACAAACAGCCTGAATAGTATACAGGTAGGCCAGTCACCACACCCTAACAAACAGCCTGTATAGTATAGAGGTAGAACAGTCACCACATCCTAACTAACAGCCTGAATAGTATAGAGGTAGGCCAGTCACCACACCCTAACAAACAGCCTGAATAGTATAGAGGTAGAACAGTCAACACATCCTAACTAACAGCCTGAATAGTATACAGGGAGGCCAGTCACCACACCCTAACAAACAGCCTGTATAGTATAGAGGTAGAACAGTCACCACACCCTAACAAACAGCCTGAATAGTATACAGGTAGGCCAGTCACCACACCCTAACTAACAGCCTGAATAGTATACAGGAGGCCAGTCACCACACCCTAACAAACAGCCTGAATAGTATAGAGGTAGGCCAGTCACCACATCCTAACTAACAGCCTGAATAGTATACAGGGAGGCCAGTCACCACACCCTAACAAACAGCCTGTATAGTATAGAGGTAGAACAGTCACCACACCCTAACAAACAGCCTGAATAGTATACAGGGAGGCCAGTCACCACACCCTAACTAACAGCCTGAATAGTATAGAGGTAGGCCAGTCACCACACCCTAACAAACAGCCTGAATAGTATAGAGGTAGGCCAGTCACCACACCCTAACAAACAGCCTGAATAGTATACAGGTAGGCCAGTCACCACACCCTAACAAACAGCCTGAATAGTATAGAGGTAGGCCAGTCACCACACCCTAACAAACAGCCTGAATAGTATACAGGGAGGCCAGTCACCACACCCTAACAAACAGCCTGAATAGTATAGAGGTAGGCCAGTCACCACACCCTAACAAACAGCCTGAATAGTATACAGGGAGGCCAGTCACCACACCCTAACTAACAGCCTGAATAGTATAGAGGTAGGCCAGTCACCACACCCTAACAAACAGCCTGAATAGTATAGAGGTAGGCCAGTCACCACATCCTAACTAACAGCCTGAATAGTATACAGGGAGGCCAGTCACCACACCCTAACAAACAGCCTGTATAGTATAGAGGTAGAACAGTCACCACACCCTAACAAACAGCCTGAATAGTATATAGGGAGGCCAGTCACCACACCCTAACTAACAGCCTGAATAGTATAGAGGTAGGCCAGTCACCACACCCTAACAAACAGCCTGAATAGTATACAGGTAGGCCAGTCACCACACCCTAACAAACAGCCTGAATAGTATACAGGTAGGCCAGTCACCACACCCTAACAAACAGCCTGAATAGTATAGAGGTAGGCCAGTCACCACACCCTAACAAACAGCCTGAATAGTATACAGGGAGGCCAGTCACCACTTCCTAACAAACAGCCTGAATAGTATAGAGGTAGAACAGTCACCACATCCTAACTAACAGCCTGAATAGTATAGAGGTAGGCCAGTCAACACACCCTAACAAACAGCCTGAATGGTATAGAGGTAGAACAGTCACCACATCCTAACAAACAGCCTGAATAGTATACAGGGAGGCCAGTCACCACACCCTAACAAACAGCCTGAATAGTATAGAGGTAGAACAGTCACCACATCCTAACAAACAGCCTGAATAGTATAGAGGTAGAACAGTCACCACATCCTAACAAACAGACTGAATAGTATACAGGGAGGCCAGGCAGTCACCACACCCTAACAAACAGCCTGAATAGTATAGAGGTAGGCCAGTCACCACACCCTAACAAACAGCCTGAATAGTATAGAGGTAGAACAGTCACCACATCCTAACTAACAGCCTGAATAGTATACAGGGAGGCCAGTCACCACACCTAACAAACAGCCTGTATAGTATAGAGGTAGAACAGTCACCACACCCTAACAAACAGCCTGAATAGTATACAGGGAGGCCAGTCACCACACACTAACTAACAGCCTGAATAGTATAGAGGTAGGCCAGTCACCACACCCTAACAAACAGCCTGAATAGTATAGAGGTAGGCCAGTCACCACACCCTAACAAACAGCCTGAATAGTATACAGGGAGGCCAGTCACCACACCCTAACTAACAGCCTGAATAGTATAGAGGTAGGCCAGTCACCACACCCTAACAAACAGCCTGAATAGTATACAGGGAGGCCAGTCACCACACCCTAACTAACAGCCTGAATAGTATAGAGGTAGGCCAGTCACCACACCCTAACAAACAGCCTGAATAGTATAGAGGTAGAACAGTCACCACACCCTAACAAACAGCCTGAATAGTATAGAGGTAGAACAGTCACCACACCCTAACAAACAGCCTGAATAGTATAGAGGTAGGCCAGTCACCACAACCTAACAAACAGCCTGAATAGTATACAGGTAGGCCAGTCACCACACCCGAACAAACAGCCTGAATAGTATACAGGTAGACCAGTCACCACACCCTAACAAACAGCCTGAATAGTATAGAGGTAGACCAGTCACCACACCCTAACAAACAGCCTGAATAGTATACAGGGAGGCCAGTCACCACACCCTAACTAACAGCCTGAATAGTATAGAGGTAGGCCAGTCACCACACCCTAACAAACAGCCTGAATAGTATAGAGGTAGGCCAGTCACCACACCCTAACAAACAGCCTGAATAGTATACAGGTAGGCCAGTCACCACACCCTAACAAACAGCCTGAATAGTATAGAGGTAGGCCAGTCACCACACCCTAACAAACAGCCTGAATAGTATACAGGGAGGCCAGTCACCACTTCCTAACAAACAGCCTGAATAGTATAGAGGTAGAACAGTCACCACATCCTAACTAACAGCCTGAATAGTATAGAGGTAGGCCAGTCACCACACCCTAACAAACAGCCTGAATAGTATAGAGGTAGAACAGTCACCACATCCTAACAAACAGCCTGAATAGTATACAGGGAGGCCAGTCACCACACCCTAACAAACAGCCTGAATAGTATAGAGGTAGAACAGTCACCACATCCTAACAAACAGCCTGAATAGTATAGAGGTAGAACAGTCACCACATCCTAACAAACAGCCTGAATAGTATACAGGGAGGCCAGTCACCACACCCTAACAAACAGCCTGAATAGTATAGAGGTAGGCCAGTCACCACACCCTAACAAACAGCCTGAATAGTATAGAGGTAGAACAGTCACCACATCCTAACTAACAGCCTGAATAGTATACAGGGAGGCCAGTCACCACACCCTAACAAACAGCCTGTATAGTATAGAGGTAGAACAGTCACCACACCCTAACAAACAGCCTGAATAGTATACAGGGCGGCCAGTCACCACACACTAACTAACAGCCTGAATAGTATAGAGGTAGGCCAGTCACCACACCCTAACAAACAGCCTGAATAGTATAGAGGTAGGCCAGTCACCACACCCTAACAAACAGCCTGAATAGTATACAGGGAGGCCAGTCACCACACCCTAACTAACAGCCTGAATAGTATAGAGGTAGGCCAGTCACCACACCCTAACAAACAGCCTGAATAGTATACAGGGAGGCCAGTCACCACACCCTAACTAACAGCCTGAATAGTATAGAGGTAGGCCAGTCACCACACCCTAACAAACAGCCTGAATAGTATAGAGGTAGAACAGTCACCACACCCTAACAAACAGCCTGAATAGTATAGAGGTAGAACAGTCACCACACCCTAACAAACAGCCTGAATAGTATAGAGGTAGGCCAGTCACCACAACCTAACAAACAGCCTGAATAGTATACAGGTAGGCCAGTCACCACACCCGAACAAACAGCCTGAATAGTATACAGGTATACCAGTCACCACACCCTAACAAACAGCCTGAATAGTATAGAGGTAGACCAGTCACCACACCCTAACAAACAGCCTGAATAGTATACAGGTAGACCAGTCACCACACCCTAACAAACAGCCTGAATAGTATAGAGGTAGACCAGTCACCACACCCTAACAAACAGCCTGAATAGTATAGAGGTAGACCAGTCACCACACCCTAACAAACAGCCTGAATAGTATACAGGTAGGCCAGTCACCACACCCTAACAAACAGCCTGAATAGTATAGAGGTAGAACAGTCACCACACCCTAACAAACAGCCTGAATAGTATAGAGGTAGAACAGTCACCACACCCTAACAAACAGCCTGAATAGTATAGAGGTAGGCCAGTCACCACAACCTAACAAACAGCCTGAATAGTATACAGGTAGGCCAGTCACCACACCCGAACAAACAGCCTGAATAGTATACAGGTAGACCAGTCACCACACCCTAACAAACAGCCTGAATAGTATAGAGGTAGACCAGTCACCACACCCTAACAAACAGCCTGAATAGTATACAGGTAGGCCAGTCACCACACCCTAACAAACAGCCTGAATAGTATAGAGGTAGGCCAGTCACCACACCCTAACAAACAGCCTGAATAGTACACAGGAAGGCCAGTCACCACACCCTAACAAACAGCCTGAATAGTATAGAGGTAGGCCAGTCACCACACCCTAAGAAACAGCCAGAAAAGTATAGAGGTAGACCAGTCACCACACCCTTACAAACAGCCTGAATAGTATAGAGGTAGACCAGTCACCACACCCTAACAAACATCCTGAATAGTATACAGGTAGGCCAGTCACCACACCCTAACAAACAGCCTGAATAGTATACAGGTAGGCCAGTCACCACACCCTAACAAACAGCCTGAATAGTATACAGGGAGGCCAGTCACCACACCCTAACAAACAGCCTGAATGGTATACAGGGAGGCCAGTCACCACACCCTAACAAACAGCCTGAATAGTATACAGGTAGGCCAGTCACCACACACTAACAAACAGCCTGAATAGTATACAGGGAGGCCAGTCACCACTTCCTAACAAACAGCCTGAATAGTATACAGGTAGGCCAGTCACCACACCCTAACAAACAGCCTGAATAGTATACAGGTAGGCCAGTCACCACACCCTAACAAACAGCCTGAATAGTATAGAGGTAGGCCAGTCACCACACCCTAACAAACAGCCTGAATAGTATACAGGTAGGCCAGTCACCACACTCTAACAAACAGCCTGAATAGTATACAGGTAGGCCAGTCACCACACCCTAACAAACAGCCTGAATAGTATAGAGGTAGGCCAGTCACCACACCCTAACAAACAGCCTGAATAGTATACAGGTAGGCCAGTCACCACACTCTAACAAACAGCCTGAATAGTATAGAGGTAGGCCAGTCACCACACCCTAACAAACAGCCTGAATAGTATAGAGGTAGGCCAGTCACCACACCCTAACAAACAGCCTGAATAGTATACAGGAGGCCAGTCACCACACCCTAACAAACAGCCTGAATAGTATAGAGGTAGGCCAGTCACCACACCCTAACAAACAGCCTGAATAGTATACAGGGAGGCCAGTCACCACACCCTAACAAACAGCCTGAATAGTATACAGGGAGGCCAGTCACCACACCCTAACAAACAGCCTGAATAGTATACAGGTAGGCCAGTCACAATTTATCACAATTTATTAAATTCAACATATCATTTTTCACATTCTACATTCTATTTTATGCAATTTCACATTCTACACTCTATTCTATTGCACATTCCACAGCCAATTCTCTAGTCTCCCCCACGCATTGTCTTGCAGTGGGCTCTATTCTCTTCTCTACTGTGCTTTCACTATGCGCACAAAAAGGCAAGAAGCAGACCTCAAATTGAATTAGAAATACATGTAAACATTCTTGAAGACTAGACGTCTGCTTATTTGGAGATTAGAGAAATATGCAGACTATGTCCTGTCTACTGCCCTTAGACACAACCTCTCTGTCTTTCCCCTCCGTCACCCCCCCTCTCTCCGTCACCCCCCCCCCCGCTCTGCGTCACCCCCCCTCTCGCCGTCACCCCCCTCTCGCCGTCACCCCCTCCTCCGTCACCCCCTCTCTGTCACCCCCACCTCTCGCCACCCCCTCTCTCCGTCACCCCCACCTCTCGCCGTCACCCCCTCTCTCCGTCACCCCCCTCGCCGTCACCCCCCTATCTCCGTCACCCCCTCTCTCCGTCACCCCCTCTCTCCGTCACCCCCCCTCTCTACGTCACCCCCACCTCTCGCCGTCATCCCCCCCTCTCTCCGTCACCCCCTCTCTCCGTCACCCCCTCTCTCCGTCACCCCCTCTCTCCGTCACCCCCTCTCTACGTCACCCCCACCTCTCGCCGTCATCCCCCTCTCTCCATCACCCCCCTCTCTCCGTCACCCCCTCTCTCTCCGTCACCCCCTCTCTCCGTCACCCCCTCTCTCCGTCACCCCCTCTCTACGTCACCCCCACCTCTCGCCGTCATCCCCCCTCTCTCCATCACCCCCACCTCTCGCCGTCATCCCCCCTCTCTCCATCACCCCCTCTCCCATCACCCCCCTCTCTCCATCACCCCCTCTCTCCATCACCCCCTCTCCCATCACCCCCTCTCTCCGTCACCCCCTCTCTCCGTCACCCCCTCTCTCCGTCACCCCCTCTCTCCGTCACCCCCTCTCTCCGTCACCCCCCCTCTCTCCGTCACCCCCTCTCTCCATCACCCCCTCTCTCCGTCACCCCCTCTCCGTCACCCCCTCTCTACGTCACCCCCACCTCTCGCCGTCATCCCCCCTCTCTCCATCACCCCCCTCTCTCCGTCACCCCCTCTCCCATCACCCCCTCTCTCCGTCACCCCCTCTCTCCGTCACCCCCTCTCTCCGTCACCCCGCCTCTCCATCTGTTACAGAAGAAAGTGGACTTCTCAATATTGGTATGTTGGAGAAATTAAGAAAAAATTCAGTGTTATGGATGTTACATGAAATGGATAAGTTTTATGGGGAGACTGAACATAACAGCAGAATTCTAAGTTTGTATGTCTTAGGTCAAAACATGGATCGCCATATCTTAGGAAAGTCATTTGGAATGTTTAAAAAAAGAAAAGCTCAACAGAAGGCATACAGTAGTACATTAGGACTGCATAATAACAGCCTGAATAGTATAGAGGTAGGCCAGTCACCACACCCTAACAAACAGCCTGAATAGTATAGAGGTAGGCCAGTCACCACACCCTAACAAACAGCCTGAATAGTATAGAGGTAGGCCAGTCACCACACCCTAACAAACAGCCTGAATAGTATACAGGTAGGCCAGTCACCACACCCTAACAAACAGCCTGAATGGTATACAGGTAGGCCAGTCACCACACCCTAACAAACAGCCTGAATAGTATACAGGTAGGCCAGTCACCACACCCTAACAAACATCCTGAATAGTATAGAGGTAGGCCAGTCACCACACCCTAACAAACAGCCTGAATAGTATACAGGTAGGCCAGTCACCACACCCTAACAAACATCCTGAATAGTATAGAGGTAGGCCAGTCACCACACCCTAACAAACAGCCTGAATAATATACAGGTAGGCCAGTCACCACACCCTAACAAACAGCCTGAATAGTATACAGGTAGGCCAGTCACCACACCCTAACAAACAGCCTGAATAGTATAGAGGTAGGCCAGTCACCACACCCTAACAAACAGCCTGAATAGTATAGAGGTAGGCCAGTCACCACACCCTAACAAACAGCCTGAATAGTATACAGGTAGGCCAGTCACCACACCCTAACAAACAGCCTGAATAGTATAGAGGTAGGCCAGTCACCACACCCTAACAAACAGCCTGAATAGTATACAGGTAGGCCAGTCACCACACCCTAACAAACATCCTGAATAGTATACAGGTAGGCCAGTCACCACACCCTAACAAACAGCCTGAATAGTATACAGGTAGGCCAGTCACCACACCCTAAGAAACAGCCTGAATAGTATACAGGTAGGCCAGTCACCACACCCTAACAAACAGCCTGAATAGTATACAGGTAGGCCAGTCACCACACCCTAACAAACAGCCTGAATAGTATAGAGGTAGGCCAGTCACCACACCCTAACAAACAGCCTGAATAGTATACAGGTAGGCCAGTCACCACACCCTAAGAAACAGCCTGAATAGTATACAGGTAGGCCAGTCACCACACCCTAACAAACAGCCTGAATAGTATACAGGTAGGCCAGTCACCACACCCTAACAAACAGCCTGAATAGTATACAGGTAGGCCAGTCACCACACCCTAACAAACAGCCTGAATAGTATACAGGTAGGCCAGTCACCACACCCTAACAAACAGCCTGAATAGTATAGAGGTAGGCCAGTCACCACACCCTAACAAACAGCCTGAATAGTATAGAGGTAGGCCAGTCACCACACCCTAACAAACAGCCTGAATAGTATACAGGTAGGCCAGTCACCACACCCTAACAAACAGCCTGAATAGTATACAGGTAGGCCAGTCACCACACCCTAACAAACAGCCTGAATAGTATAGAGGTAGGCCAGTCACCACACCCTAACAAACAGCCTGAATAGTATACAGGTAGGCCGGTCACCACACCCTAACAAACAGCCTGAATAGTATACAGGTAGGCCAGTCACCACACCCTAACAAACAGCCTGAATAGTATAGAGGTAGGCCAGTCACCACACCCTAACAAACAGCCTGAATAGTATAGAGGTAGGCCAGTCACCACACCCTAACAAACAGCCTGAATAGTATACAGGTAGACCAGTCACCACACCCTAACAAACAGCCTGAATAGTATACAGGTAGGCCAGTCACCACACCCTAACAAACAGCCTGAATAGTATAGAGGTAGGCCAGTCACCACACCCTAACAAACAGCCTGAATAGTATAGAGGTAGGCCAGTCACCACACCCTAACAAACAGCCTGAATAGTATAGAGGTAGGCCAGTCACCACACCCTAACAAACAGCCTGAATAGTATACAGGTAGGCCAGTCACCACACCCTAACAAACAGCCTGAATAGTATAGAGGTAGGCCAGTCACCACACCCTAACAAACAGCCTGAATAGTATACAGGTAGCCCAGTCACCACACCCTAACAAACAGCCTGAATAGTATAGAGGTAGGCCAGTCACCACACCCTAACAAACAGCCTGAATAGTATACAGGTAGGCCAGTCACCACACCCTAACAAACAGCCTGAATAGTATAGAGGTAGGCCAGTCACCACACCCTAACAAACAGCCTGAATAGTATACAGGTAGGCCAGTCACCACACCATAACAAACAGCCTGAATAGTATACAGGTAGGCCAGTCACCACACCCTAACAAACAGCCTGAATAGTATAGAGGTAGGCCAGTCACCACACCCTAACAAACAGCCTGAATAGTATACAGGTAGGCCAGTCACCACACCCTAACAAACAGCCTGAATAGTATACAGGTAGGCCAGTCACCACACCCTAACAAACAGCCTGAATAGTATACAGGTAGGCCAGTCACCACACCCTAACAAACAGCCTGAATAGTATAGAGGTAGGCCAGTCACCACACCCTAACAAACAGCCTGAATAGTATACAGGTAGGCCAGTCACCACACCCTAACAAACAGCCTGAATAGTATACAGGTAGGCCAGTCACCACACCCTAACAAACAGCCTGAATAGTATAGAGGTAGGCCAGTCACCACACCCTAACAAACAGCCGGAATAGTATACAGGTAGGCCAGTCACCACACCCTAACAAACAGCCTGAATAGTATACAGGTAGGCCAGTCACCACACCCTAACAAACAGCCTGAATAGTATACAGGTAGGCCAGTCACCACACCCTAACAAACAGCCTGAATAGTATACAGGTAGGCCAGTCACCACACCCTAACAAACAGCCTGAATAGTATACAGGTAGGCCAGTCACCACACCCTAACAAACAGCCTGAATAGTATACAGGTAGGCCAGTCACCACACCCTAACAAACAGCCTGAATAGTATACAGGTAGGCCAGTCACCACACCCTAACAAACAGCCTGAATGGTATAGAGGTAGGCCAGTCACCACACCCTAACAAACAGCCTGAATAGTATACAGGTAGGCCAGTCACCACACCCTAACAAACAGCCTGAATGGTATAGAGGTAGGCCAGTCACCACACCCTAACAAACAGCCTGAATGGTATAGAGGTAGGCCAGTCACCACACCCTAACAAACAGCCTGAATAGTATACAGGTAGGCCAGTCACCACACCCTAACAAACAGCCTGAATGGTATAGAGGTAGGCCAGTCACCACACCCTAACAAACAGCCTGAATAGTATACAGGTAGGCCAGTCACCACACCTAACAAACAGCCTGAATAGTATACAGGTAGACCAGTCACCACACCCTAACAAACAGCCTGAATAGTATACAGGTAGGCCAGTCACCACACCCTAACAAACAGCCTGAATAGTATAGAGGTAGGCCAGTCACCACACCCTAATAAACAGCCTGAATAGTATAGAGGTAGGCCAGTCACCACACCCTAACAAACAGCCTGAATGGTATACAGGTAGGCCAGTCACCACACCCGAACATTCACTTGTTTTCATTTGAAATAGATCCAAATAAATCATTACCAGTTGAATGTACAGACCAATAAAATATTGTTTTGTATTAAAACTTTTCTGAAATATTGTACCACAATATGCAAATACAACAATATGCATGTGCCTATACTGACAATCTACTTTTCTGGACTCTGGATGAAGCTGGTTGGTAACGCTGTGCCGGTCATGGCATTTGGGATAAAACATAGTTTTTTTATATTCAAAAAACGACTTATTTTATTCATCCATAACCGTCATTTACATGGTTATACGATAATTTTGCCAGCCCTAAAAGTTGGTATATTTTGGGGGGCTTTCATAACACTCTTTTCATCTTTCTACCTGAAAAACAGTACTACCAAGTATCAGAAACACATTTCAGCAGATCTTTTCCAAGATCATCTGAACCAGAACAAACCATAGCCAAGATATCAACAACTGCTTCCGTAAAAATCTGAAGAACACATCAGAACAAGCACACAAAACTCCAACATACAGACCTTCAGGATAATTATTCATCTGGTTTCATTTGCAAATGACTAACTTTATTTGGGCATGATTAGGTTGACTTTCCCACGGAATCGCCCTATAGCCTCTAATTACGTGACAGGAAATCAAAGTGGACATGAAAATGCAAGGGACTGGTGAGGAGATCGAAGGAGTGGAAGAAGGAAGATTTTCCTCATTTCCTGCTTGTGTGTTATTGGTTGTTGGTAGCAGCTGTGGGAAGGTAACAGCACTGGAGGAACACACTAATTAACCTGACCGAGGTGGTGGACAGACACCCACACACACCAACACACACAATGTCAATATTTTCACACATTCTCAAACACTTAAATTTATAAATATGCACACACACACACACACACACACACACACACACACACACACACACACACACACACACACACACACACACACACACACACACACACGGAAAACCCCTTTCTACAGCCCAGATTTAATTCACCATCCCCAGACACATACAATCTCCCAGCAGCTCCAGGGCAGTAAATGCTGCTTGAGACAAAGTAATGCCATTACCAGACGTGTGTGAGAGATGGGGGTGAAGTCAGCCACACTCATTAGTGTGTGGGTGTAAAGGTTTTGAATGTGCACGCATTTAACAAGAAGTCTTTAAAAACACACACACACAAAGAGACAAAACAGTACATTCAAACGTTGATTCACATATCATGTATACAGCATTTATACCGTGTTCTAGCAAATAAAAACACTTCACCAAATGAACAGGCAATATTCCAAGCCACAGCTCCTTACTACTTGTCAGACATAGTGAATGTATACTGAATACTGGTTGTTGGGGAAGGACTGGCGTGGGAGGTCCGTGGCTGTCTTTGGAACATGTTATTGGATTCCTTATGTCTTACTCAATGGTAAGGAGAAGGTCAGTCCCAAATCGGATTTTAGGTACTATATTTATTGAATATTTTGTGAATCTTGTAAATCCAATAGGGCCAGTTTGGGTGCAATCAAATTAGCTTTATTTCTCAGAGATCAAATTAAATTTCAACAAAATAATGTTGCAGGAATGCTAATCTTATCTGTTTCTAACAACAGAAAGGATTTCAGAACAATCTGAGATGGTGGGTGTCAGAGCCTGCTGAAATGACATGGAACGACTCTACAGGAAGTTATTCATTAGGAGATCAAACTGCCCTCTGATCCACTTCACTCACTCACCCACACACACAGTGACTGGCAGGAGCAACTGACCCCTTTCTTGCATTCCGACTCGACAATAATGAAAACCAGACACGGCCAATCGATAGCCGCAGTACAAGCCCCATCCTCCCCGGGATTCAGGAAGTCTATTGATGGGCTTTGATCATTGACCATCTTGTCATCCTGCCGGTCAGATTGTCAGTGGGAGAGGGACACGGGATTTGACGGGGTTGCATCGTGAATGACACCCTATTCCATATACACTGAGTACATAAAACATGAAGAACTATTTCCATGAATGGGGTCTGGTAGCAGGTGCCAGGCGCACCGGCTTGATTGTGTCAAGAACTGCAACGCTGCTGGGTTTTTACTCTTAACAGATTCACATGTGCATCAAGAATGGTCCACCACCCAAAGGACATCCAGCCAACTTAACACAACTGTGGGAAGCATTGGAGTCAACATGGACCAGCATCCCTGTGGAACGCTTTCCACACCTTGTAGAGTCCATGCCTGGATGAGCTGAGGCTGTTCTGAGGACAAAAGGGATGGTGCAACTCAATATTAGGCAGGTTTTCTTAATGTTTTGTATATTGCACTA
>NW_027010714.1:0-29327 GCF_036934945.1 Oncorhynchus masou masou | reverse complement strand
ACCACACATACAGTATACCACATACAGTATACCATACATACAGTATACCACATACAGTATACTATACATACAGTATACCACACATACAGTATACCACATACAGTATACCACACATACAGTATACCACATACAGTATACCACACATTAGTATAGCAACACTAAACCATTCTCCATTCTCCAGTCTTTAGAACAAACATGTGTGGAAATGTTGGTTTGTTTTTCAACTCTTCTTCTAAAATAATGTGATGGGTTCTCTGGGTGTGATTTCCAAACCAGACCAGACCAGACCAGTTAAAGGTACATACCCCTTCGCCTCAGACAGAATCCTCCCCTCCACTTTCAACTGGTCTCCAGCTCTCAGCTTCACATTCTTCAGTTCAAGTACCTGTTATGAAGAAGTGTACAGTTGACTGTCTTTGGACGTAAGGTCAAAAGGATCGTCTTTTATTAAACGTGTCACGTTGGGTTTGCTTCATGCCATTCGATCATTTATCTCTGGCTTTGTAATCACAAATGACAGTTTATGTCCCATGTATAGTAATGTACATAATAGTAACCAGTGTCACACCCTGACCTTAGAGAGCCTTTTTTATGTCTCTATTTTGGTTTGGTCAGGGTGTGATTTGGGGTGGTCATTCTATGTTCTGTTTTCTATGTTTTTTTTGTTTCTATGTTTTGGCCGGGTACATTACGGTTGTCAATCAGGGACAGCTGTCTGTCGTTGTCTCTGATTGGGAATCATACTTCGGCATCCTTTTCCCCCTTTTTGTGATTGTGGGAAGTTGACTTTGTTAGTGGCACTATAGCCCTAGTAAGCTTCACGGTTGTTTCTTTGTTCTTTGTTTATTTTTTTAGGGCGACGTTATAAATAAAGAAATGTACGATCACAACGCTGCGCTTTGGTCCACTTCTTCAGATGGTCATGACAACCAGATAATTTACTCATTTATCTCTCGATGCAGTAATCGTGTAGGTTACAGAGCCTGTTCAATACGTAACTGTATTGACAAGAGGATCCACACAAGCACGAATGTTACAGAGCCTGTTCAATACGTAACTGTATTGACAAGAGGATCCACACAAGCACGAAGGTTACAGAGCCTGTTCAATACGTAACTGTATTGACAAGAGGATCCACACAAGCACGAAGGTTACAAAGCCTGTTCAATACGTAACTGTATTGATAAGAGGATCCACACAAGCACGAAGGTTACAGAGCCTGTTCAATACGTAACTGTATTGACAAGAGGATCCACACAAGCACGAAGGTTACAGAGCCTGTTCAATACGTAACTGTATTGACAAGAGGATCCACACAAGCACGAAGGTTACAAAGCCTGTTCAATACGTAACTTTATTGATAAGAGGATCCACACAAGCACGAAGGTTACAGAGCCTGTTCAATACGTAACTGTATTGACAAGAGGATCCACACAAGCACGAAGGTTACAGAGCCTGTTCAATACGTAACTGTATTGACAAGAGGATCCACACAAGCACGAAGGTTACAGAGCCTGTTCAATACGTAACTTTATTGATAAGAGGATCCACACAAGCACGAAGGTTACAGAGCCTGTTCAATACGTAACTTTATTGATAAGAGGATCCGCACAAGCACGAAGGTTACAGAGCCTGTTCAATACGTAACTGTATTGATAAGAGGATCCGCACAAGCACGAAGGTTACAGAGCCTGTTCAATACGTAACTGTATTGACAAGAGGATCCACACAAGCACGAAGGTTACAGAGCCTGTTCAATACGTAACTTTATTGATAAGAGGATCCACACAAGCACGAAGGTTACAGAGCCTGTTCAATACGTAACTTTATTGATAAGAGGATCCGCACAAGCACGAAGGTTACAGAGCCTGTTCAATACGTAACTGTATTGATAAGAGGATCCACACAAGCACGAAGGTTACAGAGCCTGTTCAATACGTAACTGTATTGACAAGAGGATCCACACAAGCACAAAGGTTACAAAGCCTGTTCAATACGTAACTGTATTGACAAGAGGATCCACACAAGCACGAAGGTTACAGAGCCTGTTCAATACGTAACTATATTGACAAGAGGATCCACACAAGCACGAAGGTTACAAAGCCTGTTCAATACGTAACTGTATTGACAATAGGATCCACACAAGCACGAAGGTTACAGAGCCTGTTCAATACGTAACTGTATTGACAAGAGGATCCACACAAGCACGAAGGTTACAGAGCCTGTTCAATACGTAACTTTATTGACAAGAGGATCCACACAAGCACGAAGGTTACAGAGCCTGTTCAATACGTAACTTTATTGACAAGAGGATCCACACAAGCATGAAGGTTACAAAGCCTGTTCAATACGTAACTTTATTGAGAAGAGGATCCACACAAGCACGAAGGTTACAGAGCCTGTTCAATACGTAACTGTATTGACAAGAGGATCCACACAAGCACGAAGGTTATTAAGACTTACCATTGTCTTTGCCATGTTGTCACTGGTGGTGGTGGGGAACAAAAACAGTCCTGAATCTAGTGTGGGATGGAACGAGAGAAGCCTCTATGCTGAGATACAGAGAGATTTAAAAGGTAAGGTTATAAGTCCAGCCCCCCTTTCACATATCACTAACGGATTAGCATGATGAGGGGGTCAAAAGGTCCTTCATGATGATTCAATCCACAGATGTTGCAAGTTCACACCCCCGAGCTGACAAGGTACAAATCTGTCGTTCTGCCCCTGAACAGGCAGTTAACGAGGTTAACAGGCAGTTAACTGTTCCTAGGCCGTCATTGAAATTAAGAATTTGTTCTTCACTGACTTGCCTAGTAAAATAAATAAAACATCTCACTGAGCCTAGAGCCCAATGCTGGGCTTTAACAAGGAGCTTGGTGACAGTAGAGACTACTTACTGTACAGCGCTGATGATGTCATGGATACTGAACAACCTGCTCTTTGATCAGTAATCGACTGTGATTGATCAGTAATCAACTGTGTTTGATCAGTAATCAAGTGCCACAACGTTGAGCAAGATAATATTTTTTCCACACACAGGACAATACTATGGAACAATAGAGAGAGAGAAAGAGAGAGAGAGCAAGGCAAATGTGATGACTGGTTCATGGTAATGATCAGGGTTATGGTTTATGGTAATGCTTAGGGTTATGGTAATGATCAGGGTTATGGTCCATGGTAATGATCAGGGTTATGGTAATGATCAGGGTTATGGTAATGATCAGGGTTATGGTAATGATCAGGGTTATGGTAAATATCAGGGTTATGGTAATGATCAGGGTTATGGTAATGATCAGGGTTATGGTAATGATCAGGGTTATGGTAATGATCAGGGTTATGGTAATGATCAGGGTTATGGTAATGATCAGGGTTATGGTAATGATCAGGGTTATGGTAATGATCAGGGTCATGGTAATGATCATGGTTATGGTAATGATCAGGGTTATGGTAATGATCAGGGTTATGGTAATGATCAGGGTTATAATCGTCGTGCACCAGTCATTTCGTAATCGTTGCCCTCTCGCTGGTGTCACTGCTGACACAGATTGCAAACCATTCAGATCGCTACAGATAAACCAAGATGATTCATCTGTATTCTAACCACTACTGTAAATTATACTCTGATCAGGCCCTACACCCAAGCAAGGGCACTGCGTTCATCCACCTCTGGCCTGCTCGCCTCCCTACCATTGAGGAAGTACAGTTCCCGCTCAGCCCAGTCAAAACTGTTTGCTGCTCTGGCCCCCCAATGGTGGAACAAACTCCCTCACGACGCCAGGACAGCGGAGTCAATCACCACCTTCCGGAGACACCTGAAACCCCACCTCTTCAAGGAATACCTAGGATAGGATAAGTAATCCTTCTCACCCCCCCCCTTAATGATTTAGATGCACTATTGTAAAGTGGCTGTTCCACTGGATGTCAGAAGGTGAATTCACCAATTTGTAAGTCGCTCTGGATAAGAGCGTCTGCTAAATGACTTAAATGTAATGTAAATGTATACTGAAATATATATTTTAATATTTTATACTATAAAAACAATATTGATGTAACATTAAATACATTATTATTTTGTAGTAAAATATAGCAAAGGCTTCGTGATCAAATCCATCAGGGATTATTTCTTGTTACATCTTGCAGAGTTTCTCATTCAAATTTCACCCAGTCCAGCTCTGGGAATAGGTGACTTCATAAGCAATCAGCACATTAAAAACCCCAAAATAACAACAACAGCTATGTGCTTTGTGTCAACACATTTTTGTGATCTTGCAAAAAATTTGCATTACGTATTACTTGAGTAATTTACCTTTTGCATCAAACCTACAATAGCATGAACTCAATTAGACAGGCTTGAGCAGAGACTTCAGCAGGAAATTAGCTGAAAATATTCAATTTAATTCATTAGAGAATACGCACGCTCCTTCAATAAATGCTGATTTACTTTTCCCCTCACATACAGGACCAGAACCAGACAGAAAACAACGGGCACATTAATTCATGTTTTACATTTTTTTTAAATTAGATGCAAAAATAGCATTATATGAAAAGTGAATTGGCACTGATTATATCACAAACCGTTGTTTGTGAAGTTTCTTCATGTGACCTGCATCAGCCAATAACAGACCAGTTGTTTTTTCATGTCACCTGCATAAGCCAATAACAGGCCGGTTGTTTTTTCATGTGACCTGCATCAGCCAATAACAGACCAGTTGTTTTTTCATGTCACCTGCATTAGCCAATAACAGGCCGGTTGGTTTTTCATGTCACCTGCATTAGCTAATAACAGGCCGGTTGTTTTTTCATGTCACCTGCATTAGCTAATAACAGGCCGGTTGTTTTTTCATGTGACCTGCATCAGCCAATAACAGACCAGTTGTTTTTTCATGTGACCTGCAGTGTCACCAGTTTGTCTGGTAAATAAAGCTCTGTAATTGTTGACAGATGGAATCCATGTTTGCAATGAGATTGTCCGCTTTGTGGAACGGTGTGGTGGTGGAACGGTGTGGTGGTGGAACGGTGTGGTGGTGGAACGGTGTGGTGATGGAACGGTGGTGGAACGGTGTGGTGATGGAACGGTGTGGTGGTGGAACGATGGTGGAACGGTGTGGTGATGGAACGGTGTGGTGGTGGAACGGTGTGGTGGAACGGTGTGGTGGTGGAACGATGGTGGAACGGTGTGGTGATGGAACGGTGTGGTGGTGGAACGGTGTGGTGGAACGGTGTGGTGGTGGAACGATGGTGGAACGGTGTGGTGATGGAACGGTGTGGTGGTGGAACGGTGTGGTGGAACGGTGTGGTGGAACGGTGTGGTGGTGGAACGGTGGTGGAACGGTGTGGTGGAACGGTGTGGTGGTGGAACGGTGTGGTGGAACGGTGTGGTGATGGAACGGTGTGGTGGTGGAACGGTGTGGTGGTGGAATGGTGTGGTGGAACGGTGTGGTGGAACGGTGTGGTGGAACGGTGTGGTGGTGGAACGATGGTGGAATGGCGTGGTGGTGGAACGGTGTGGTGGTGGAACGGTGTGGTGGAACGGTGTGGTGGAACGGTGTGGTGGTGGAACGATGGTGGAACGGTGTGGTGGTGGAACGGTGTGGTGGTGGAACGGTGGTGGAACGGTGTGGTGGAACGGTGTGGTGGTGGAACGGTGTGGTGGAACGGTGTGGTGGTGGAACGGTGTGGTGATGGAACGGTGTGGTGATGGAACGGTGTGGTGGTGGAACGATGGTGGAACGTTGTGGTGATGGAACGGTGTGGTGGTGGAAGCGGTGTGGTGGAACGGTGTGGTGGTGGAACGGTGTGGTGATGGAACGGTGTGGTGGAACGTTGTGGTGGAACGGTGTGGTGGAACGGTGTGGTGGTGGAACGATGGTGGAACGGTGTGGTGATGGAACGGTGTGGTGGTGGAACGTTGTGGTGCTGGAACAGTGGTGAAACGGTGTGGTGGAACGGTGTGGTGGTGGAACGGTGTGGTGGAACGGTGTGGTGGAACGGTGTGGTGGAACGGTGTGGTGGTGGAACAGTGTGGTGGAACGGTGTGGTGATGGAACGGTGTGGTGGTGGAACAGTGTGGTGGTGGAACGGTGTGGTGGGACGGTGTGGTGATGGAACGGTGTGGTGGTGGAACGGTGTGGTGGTGGAACGGTGTGGTGGAACAGTGTGGTGGTGGAACGGTGTGGTGGAACGGTGTGGTGGAACGGTGTGGTGGTGGAACAGTGTGGTGGAACGGTGTGGTTGAACGGTGTGGTGGTGGAACGGTGTGGTGGGACGGTGTGGTGATGGAACGGTGTGGTTGAACTGTGTGGTGGTGGAACGGTGTAGTGGTGGAACGGTGTGGTGGTGGAACAGTGTTGGAACAATGTGGTGGTGGAACGGTGTGGTGGTGGGACGGTGTGATGGAACGGTGTGGTGGTGGAACGGTGGTGGAACGATGTGGTGGTGGAACGGTGTGGTGGTGGAGTGGTGTGGTGGTAGTGGAACGGTGTGGTGATGGAACGGTGTGGTGATGGAACGGTGTGGTGGTGGAACGGTGTGGTGGTGGAGTGGTGTGGTGGTAGTGGAACGGTGTGGTGATGGAACGGTGTGGTGGTGGTACGATGGTGGAACGGTGTGGTGATGGAACGGTGTGGTGGTGGAACGGTGTGGTGGAACGGTGTGGTGTGGTGGTAGTGGAACGGTGTGGTGATGGAACGGTGTGGTGGTGGAACGATGGTGGAACGGTGTGGTGATGGAACGGTGTGGTGGTGGAACGGTGTGGTGGAACGGTGTGGTGGTGGAACGATGGTGGAACGGTGTGGTGATGGAACGGTGTGGTGGTGGAACGGTGTGGTGGAACGGTGTGGTGGTGGAACGATGGTGGAACGGTGTGGTGATGGAACGGTGTGGTGGTGGAACGGTGTGGTGGAACGGTGTGGTGGAACGGTGTGGTGGTGGAACGGTGGTGGAACGGTGTGGTGGAACGGTGTGGTGGTGGAACGGTGTGGTGGAACGGTGTGGTGATGGAACGGTGTGGTGGTGGAACGGTGTGGTGGTGGAACGGTGTGGTGGAACGGTGTGGTGGAACGGTGTGGTGGAACGGTGTGGTGGTGGAACGATGGTGGAATGGCGTGGTGGTGGAACGGTGTGGTGGTGGAACGGTGTGGTGGAACGGTGTGGTGGAACGGTGTGGTGGTGGAACGATGGTGGAACGGTGTGGTGGTGGAACGGTGTGGTGGTGGAACGGTGGTGGAACGGTGTGGTGGAACGGTGTGGTGGTGGAACGGTGTGGTGGAACGGTGTGGTGGTGGAACGGTGTGGTGATGGAACGGTGTGGTGATGGAACGGTGTGGTGGTGGAACGATGGTGGAACGTTGTGGTGATGGAACGGTGTGGTGGTGGAACGGTGTGGTGGAACGGTGTGGTGGTGGAACGGTGTGGTGATGGAACGGTGTGGTGGAACGTTGTGGTGGAACGGTGTGGTGGAACGGTGTGGTGGTGGAACGATGGTGGAACGGTGTGGTGATGGAACGGTGTGGTGGTGGAACGTTGTGGTGCTGGAACAGTGGTGAAACGGTGTGGTGGAACGGTGTGGTGGTGGAACGGTGTGGTGGAACGGTGTGGTGGAACGGTGTGGTGGAACGGTGTGGTGGAACGGTGTGGTGGTGGAACAGTGTGGTGGAACGGTGTGGTGATGGAACGGTGTGGTGGTGGAACAGTGTGGTGGTGGAACGGTGTGGTGGGACGGTGTGGTGATGGAACGGTGTGGTGGTGGAACGGTGTGGTGGTGGAACGGTGTGGTGGAACAGTGTGGTGGTGGAACGGTGTGGTGGAAGCGGTGTGGTGGAACGGTGTGGTGGTGGAACAGTGTGGTGGAACGGTGTGGTTGAACGGTGTGGTGGTGGAACGGTGTGGTGGGACGGTGTGGTGATGGAACGGTGTGGTTGAACTGTGTGGTGGTGGAACGGTGTAGTGGTGGAACGGTGTGGTGGTGGAACAGTGTTGGAACAATGTGGTGGTGGAACGGTGTGGTGGTGGGACGGTGTGATGGAACGGTGTGGTGGTGGAACGGTGGTGGAACGATGTGGTGGTGGAACGGTGTGGTGGTGGAACGGTGTGGTGGTGGAGTGGTGTGGTGGTAGTGGAACGGTGTGGTGATGGAACGGTGTGGTGATGGAACGGTGTGGTGGTGGAACGGTGTGGTGGTGGAGTGGTGTGGTGGTAGTGGAACGGTGTGGTGATGGAACGGTGTGGTGGTGGAACGGTGTGGTGGTAGTGGAACGGTGTGGTGATGGAACGGTGTGGTGGTGGAACGGTGGTGGAACGATGTGGTGGTGGAATGGTGTGGTGGTTGTGGAACAGTGTGGTGGTTGTGGAACGGTGTGGTGGTGGAACGGTGTGGTGGTGGAACGGTGGTGGAACGATGTGGTGGTGGAACGGTGTGGTGGTTGTGGAACAGTGTGGTGGTGGTGGAACGGTGTGGTGGTGGAACGGTGTGGTGGAACGGTGTGGTGGTGGAACGGTGTGGTGGTGGAACGGTGGTGGAACGGTGTGGTGGAACGGTGTGGTGGTGGAACGGTGTGGTGGAACGGTGTGGTGGTGGAACGGTGAGGTGATGGAACGGTGTGGTGATGGAACGGTGTGGTGGTGGAACGATGGTGGAACGTTGTTGTGATGGAACGGTGTGGTGGTGGAACGGTGTAGTGGAACGGTGTGGTGGTGGAACGGTGTGGTGATGGAACGGTGTGGTGGAACGTTGTGGTGGAACGGTGTGGTGGAACGGTGTGGTGGTGGAACGATGGTGGAACGGTGTGGTGATGGAACGGTGTGGTGGTGGAACGTTGTGGTGCTGGAACAGTGGTGAAACGGTGTGGTGGTGGAACGGTGTGGTGGAACGGTGTGGTGGAACGGTGTGGTGGTGGAACAGTGTGGTGGAACGGTGTGGTGATGGAACGGTGTGGTGGTGGAACGGTGTGGTGGTGGAACGGTGTGGTGGAACGGTATGGTGGTGGAACGGTGTGGTGGGACGGTGTGGTGATGGAACGGTGTGGTGGTGGAACGGTGTGGTGGAACGGTGTGGTGGAACAGTGTGGTGGTGGAACGGTGTGGTGGAACGGTGTGGTGGAACGGTGTGGTGGTGGAACAGTGTGGTGGAACGGTGTGGTTGAACGGTGTGGTGTGGAACGGTGTGGTGGTGGAACGGTGTGGTGGGACGGTGTGGTGATGGAACGGTGTGGTTGAACTGTGTGGTGGTGGAACGGTGTAGTGGTGGAACGGTGTGGTGGTGGAACAGTGTGGTGGAACAATGTGGTGGTTGAACGGTGTGGTGGTGGGACGGTGTGATGGAACGGTGTGGTGGTGGAACGGTGGTGGAACGGTGTGGTGGTGGAACGGTGTGGTGGTGGAGTGGTGTGGTGGTAGTGGAACGGTGTGGTGATGGAACGGTGTGGTGGTGGAACGGTGTGGTGGTAGTGGAACGGTGTGGTGATGGAACGGTGTGGTGGTGGAACGGTGGTGGAACGATGTGGTGGTGGAACGGTGTCGTGGTTGTGGAACAGTGTGGTGGTTGTGGAACGGTGTGGTGGTGGAACGGTGTGGTGGTGGAACGGTGGTGGAACGATGTGGTGGTGGAACGGTGTGGTGGTTGTGGAACAGTGTGGTGGTTGTGGAACAGTGTGGTGGTTGTGGAACGGTGTGGTGGTGGAACAGTGTGGTGGAACAATGTGGTGGTGGAACGGTGTGGTGGTGGGACGGTGTGATGGAACGGTGTGGTGGTGGAACGGTGGTGGAACGATGTGGTGGTGGAACGGTGTGGTGGTGGAGTGGTGTGGTGGTAGTGGAACGGTGTGGTGATGGAACGGTGTGGTGGTGGAACGGTGGTGGAACGATGTGGTGGTGGAACGGTGTCGTGGTTGTGGAACAGTGTGGTGGTTGTGGAACGGTGTGGTGGTGGAACGGTGTGGTGGTGGAACGGTGGTAGAACGATGTGGTGGTGGAACGGTGTGGTGGTTGTGGAACAGTGTGGTGGTTGTGGAACAGTGTGGTGGTTGTGGAACGGTGTGGTGGTGGAACAGTGTGGTGGTGGAGCTGTGTGGTGGAACGGTGTGGTGATGGAACGGTGGTGGAACGATGTGGTGGTGGAACGGTGTGGTGGTAGAACGGTGGTGGAACGGTGTAGTGTAACGTTGTGGTGGTGGAACGGTGTGGTGATGGAACGGTGTGTTGGTGGAACGGTGTGGTGGAACGGTGTGGTGGTGGAACGGTGTGGTGGTAGAACGGTGTGGTGGAACGGTGTGGTGGTGGAACGGTGTGGTGGTAGAACGGTGTGGTGATGGAACGGTGTGCTGGTGGAACGGTGTGGTGGTGGAACGATGGTGGAACGTTGTGGTGATGGAACGGTGTGGTGGTGGAACGGTGTGGTGGAACGGTGTGGTGGTGGAACGGTGTGGTGATGGAACGGTGTGGTGGAACGTTGTGGTGGAACGGTGTGGTGGAACGGTGTGGTGGTGGAACGATGGTGGAACGGTGTGGTGATGGAACGGTGTGGTGGTGGAACGGTGTGGTGGTGGAACGTTGTGGTGGTGGAACGGTGGTGGAACGGTGTGGTGGTGGAACGGTGTGGTGGAACGGTGTGGTGGAACGGTGTGGTGGTGGAACGGTGTGGTGGGATGGTGTGGTGATGGAACGGTGTGGTGGTGGAACGGTGTGGTGGAACGGTGTGGTGGAACGGTGTGGTGGTGGAACGGTGTGGTGGAACGGTGTGGTTGAACGGTGTGGTGGTGGAACAGTGTGGTGGAACGGTGTGGTTGAACGGTGTGGTGGTGGAACGGTGTGGTGGTGGAACGGTGTGGTGGAACGGTGTAGTGGTGGAACGGTGTGGTGGTGGAACGGTGTGGTGGTGGGACGGTGTGATGGAACGGTGTGGTGGTGGAACGGTGGTGGAACGATGTGGTGGTGGAACGGTGTGGTGGTGGAGTGGTGTGGTGGTAGTGGAACGGTGTGGTGATGGAACGGTGTGGTGGTGGAACGGTGTGGTGGTGGAGTGGTGTGGTGGTGGTGGAACGGTGTGGTGGTAGTGGAACGGTGTGGTGATGGAACGGTGTGGTGGTGGAACGGTGGTGGAACGATGTGGTGGTGGAACGGTGTGGTGGTTGTGGAACAGTGTGGTGGTTGTGGAACGGTGTGGTGGTGGAACGGTGTGGTGGTGGAACGGTGGTGGAACGATGTGGTGGTGGAACGGTGTGGTGGTTGTGGAACAGTGTGGTGGTTGTGGAACAGTGTGGTGGTTGTGGAACGGTGTGGTGGTGGAACAGTGTGGTGGTGGAGCTGTGTGGTGGAACGGTGTGGTGGAACGGTGTGGTGGTGGAACGGTGTGGTGGAACGGTGTGGTGGTGGAACAGTGTGGTGGAACGGTGTGGTTGAACGGTGTGGTGGTGGAACGGTGTGGTGGTGGAACGGTGTGGTGGGACGGTGTGGTGATGGAACGGTGTGGTTGAACTGTGTGGTGGTGGATCGGTGTAGTGGTGGAACGGTGTGGTGGTGGAACAGTGTGGTGAAACAATGTGGTGGTGGAACGGTGTGGTAGTGGGACGGTGTGATGGAACGGTGTGGTGGTGGAACGGTGGTGGAACGATGTGGTGGTGGAACGGTGTGGTGGTGGAGTGGTGTGGTGGTAGTGGAACGGTGTGGTGATGGAACGGTGTGGTGGTGGAACGGTGTGGTGGTGGAGTGGTGTGGTGGTAGTGGAACGGTGTGGTGGTGGAACGGTGTGGTGGTAGTGGAACGGTGTGGTGATGGAACGGTGTGGTGGTGGAACGGTGGTGGAACGATGTGGTGGTGGAACGGTGTGGTGGTTGTGGAACAGTGTGGTGGTTGTGGAACGGTGTGGTGGTGGAACGGTGTGGTGGTGGAACGGTGTGGTGGTGGAACGGTGGTGGAACGATGTGGTGGTGGAACGGTGTGGTGGTTGTGGAACAGTGTGGTGGTTGTGGAACAGTGTGGTGGTTGTTGAACGGTGTGGTGGTGGAACAGTGTGGTGGTGGAGCTGTGTGGTGGAACGGTGTGGTGATGGAACGGTGGTGGAACGATGTGGTGGTGGAACGGTGTGGTGGTAGAACGGTGGTGGAACGGTGTAGTGTAACGTTGTGGTGGTGGAACGGTGTGGTGATGGAACGGTGTGTTGGTGGAACGGTGTGGTGGAACGGTGTGGTGGTGGAACGGTGTGGTGGAACGGTGTGGTGGTGGAACGGTGTGGTGGTAGAACGGTGTGGTGGGACGGTGTGGTGATGGAACGGTGTGGTGGTGCAACAGTGTGGTGGAACGGTGTGGTTGAACGGTGTGGTGGTGGAACGGTGTGGTGGTGGAACGGTGTGGTGGAACGGTGTGGTGATGGAACGGTGTGGTGGTGTAACGTTGTGGTGGTGGAACGGTGTGGTGATGGAACGGTGTGTTGGTGGAACGGTGTGGTGGAACGGTGTGGTGGTGGAACGGTGTGGTGGAACGGTGTGGTGGTGGAACGGTGTGGTGGTAGAACGGTGTGGTGATGGAACGGTGTGCTGGTGGAACGGTGTGGTGGTGGAACGATGGTGGAACGTTGTGGTGGAACGGTGTGGTGGAACGGTGTGGTGGTGGAACGGTGTGGTGATGGAACGGTGTGGTGGAACGTTGTGGTGGAACGTTGTGGTGGAACGGTGTGGTGGTGGAACGATGGTGGAACGGTGTGGTGATGGAACGGTGTGGTGGTGGAACGGTGTGGTGGTGGAACGTTGTGGTGGTGGAACGGTGGTGGAACGGTGTGGTGGAACGGTGTGGTGGTGGAACGGTGTGGTGGAACGGTGTGGTGGTGGAACGGTGTGGTGGGACGGTGTGGTTGAACGGTGTGGTGGTGGAACGGTGTGGTGTTGGAACGGTGGTGGAACGGTGTGGTGGAACGGTGTGGTGGTGGAACGGTGTGGTGGGACGGTGTGGTGATGGAACGGTGTGGTGGTGGAACGGTGTGGTGGAACGGTGTGGTGGTGGAACGGTGTGGTGGAACGGTGTGGTGGAACGGTGTGGTGGTGGAACAGTGTGGTGGAACGGTGTGGTTGAACGGTGTGGTGGTGGAACGGTGTGGTGGTGGAACGGTGTGGTGGGACAGTGTGGTGATGGAACGGTGTGGTTGAACTGTGTGGTGGTGGAACGGTGTAGTGGTGGAACGGTGTGGTGGTGGAACAGTGTGGTGAAACAATGTGGTGGTGGAACGGTGTGGTGGTGGGACGGTGTGATGGAACGGTGTGGTGGTGGAACGGTGGTGGAACGATGTGGTGGTGGAACGGTGTGGTGGTGGAGTGGTGTGGTGGTAGTGGAACGGTGTGGTGATGGAACGGTGTGGTGGTGGAACGGTGTGGTGGTGGAGTGGTGTGGTGGTAGTGGAACGGTGTGGTGATGGAACGGTGTGGTGGTGGAACGGTGTGGTGGTAGTGGAACGGTGTGGTGATGGAATGGTGTGGTGGTGGAACGGTGGTGGAACGATGTGGTGGTGGAACGGTGTGGTGGTTGTGGAACAGTGTGGTGGTTGTGGAACGGTGTGGTGGTGGAACGGTGTGGTGGTGGAACGGTGGTGGAACGATGTGGTGGTGGAACGGTGTGGTGGTTGTGGAACAGTGTGGTGGTTGTGGAACAGTGTGGTGGTTGTGGAACGGTGTGGTGGTGGAACAGTGTGGTGGTAGAGCTGTGTGGTGGAACGGTGTGGTGATGGAACGGTGGTGGAACGATGTGGTGGTGGAACGGTGTGGTGGTAGAACGGTGGTGGAACGGTGTAGTGTAACGTTGTGGTGGTGGAACGGTGTGGTGATGGAACGGTGTGTTGGTGGAACGGTGTGGTGGAACGGTGTGGTGGTGGAACGGTGTGGTGGTAGAACTGTGTGGTGGAACGGTGTGGTGGTGGAACGGTGTGGTGGTAGAACGGTGTGGTGGGACGGTGTGGTGATGGAACGGTGTGGTGGTGCAACAGTGTGGTGGAACGGTGTGGTTGAACGGTGTGGTGGTGGAACGGTGTGGTGGTGGAACGGTGTGGTGGAACGGTGTGGTGATGGAACGGTGTGGTGGTGGAACGGTGTGGTGGTGGAACGATGGTGGAACGGTGTGGTGATGGAACGGTGTGGTGGTGGAACAGTGTGGTGGTGGAACGTTGTGGTGGTGGAACGGTGGTGGAACGGTGTGGTGGAACGGTGTGGTGGTGGAACGGTGTGGTGGGACGGTGTGGTGATGGAACGGTGTGGTGGTGGAACGGTGTGGTGGAACGGTGTGGTGGAACGGTGTGGTGGTGGAACGGTGTGGTGGTGGAACGGTGTGGTGGGACGGTGTGGTGGTGGAACGGTGTGGTGGTGGAACAGTGTGGTGGAACAATGTGGTGGTGGAACGGTGTGGTGGTGGGACGGTGTGATGGAACGGTGTGGTGGTGGAACGGTGGTGGAACAATGGAACGGTGTGGTGATGGTGTGGTGTGGTGGTAGTGGAACGGTGTGGTGATGGAACGGTGTGGTGATGGAATGGTGTGGTGGTGGAACGGTGTGGTGGTGGAGTGGTGTGGTGGTAGTGGAACGGTGTGGTGATGGAACGGTGTGGTGGTGGAACGGTGTGGTGGAACGGTGTGGTGGTGGAACGGTGTGGTGGAACGGTGTGGTGGTGGAACGGTGGTGGAACGATGTGGTGGTGGAACGGTGTGGTGGTTGTGGAACCGTGTGGTGGTGGAACGGTGTGGTGGTGGAACGATGTGGTGGTGGAACGGTGTGGTGGTTGTGGAACAGTGTGGTGGTTGTGGAACGGTGTGGTGGTGGAACAGTGTGGTGGTGGAGCTGTGTGGTGGAACTGTGTGGTGATGGAACGGTGGTGGAACGATGTGGTGGTGGAACGGTGTGGTGGTAGAACGGTTGTGGAACGGTGTAGTGTAACGTTGTGGTGGTGGAACGGTGTGGTGATGGAACGGTGTGGTGGAACGGTGTGGTGGTGGAACGGTGTGGTGGTGGAACGGTGTGGTGATGGAACGGTGGTGGAACGGTGCGGTGGTTGAACGGTGTGGTGGTAGAACAGTGTGGTGGAACGGTGTGGTGTTGGAACGGTGTGGTGGTGGAACTGTGTGGTGGGGGAATGGTGTGGTGATGGAACGGTGTGGTGGTAGAACAGTGTGGTGGAACGGTGTGGTGGTGGAACGGTGTGGTGGTAGAACGGTGTGGTGGGACGGTGTGGTGATGGAACGGTGTGGTGGTGCAACAGTGTGGTGGAACGGTGTGGTTGAACGGTGTGGTGGTGGAACGGTGGTGGAACGATGTGGTGGTGGAACTTTGTGGTGGTTGTGGAACAGTGTGGTGGTTGTGGAACGGTGTGGTGGTGGAACGGTGGTGGAACGATGTGGTGGTGGAACGGTGTGGTGGTTGTGGAACAGTGTGGTGGTTGTGGAACAGTGTGGTGGTTGTGGAACGGTGTGGTGGTGGAACAGTGTGGTGGTGGAGCTGTGTGGTGGAACGGTGTGGTGATGGAACGGTGGTTGAACGATGTGGTGGTGGAACGGTGTGGTGGTAGAACGGTGGTGGAACGGTGTAGTGTAACGTTGTGGTGGTGGAACGGTGTGGTGATGGAACGGTGTGGTGGAACGGTGTGGTGGAACGGTGTGGTGGTGGAACGGTGTGGTGGTGGAACGGTGTGGTGATGGAACGGTGTGGTGGTGGAACGGTGGTGGAACGGTGCGGTGGTTGAACGGTGTGGTGGTAGAACAGTGTGGTGGAACGGTGTGGTGGTGGAACGGTGTGGTGGTGGAACTGTGTGGTGGGGGAATGGTGTGGTGATGGAACGGTGTGGTGGTGGAACGGTGTGGTGGAATGGTGTGGTGGTGGAACGGTGTGGTGGTAGAACGGTGTGGTGGGATGGTGTGGTGATGGAACGGTGTGGTGGTGCAACAGTGTGGTGGAACGGTGTGGTTGAACGGTGTGGTGGTGGAACGGTGTGGTGGTGGAACGGTGTGTTGGAACGGTGTGGTGATGGAACGGTGTGGTGGTGGAACGGTGTGGTTGAACGGTGTGGTGGTGGAACGGTGTAGTGGTGGAACGGTGTGGTGGTGGAACAGTGTGGTGGAACAATGTGGTGGTGGAACGGTGTGGTTGAACTGTGTGGTGGTGGAACGATGGTGGAACGGTGTGGTGATGGAACGGTGTGGTGGTGGAACGTTGTGGTGCTGGAACAGTGGTGAAACGGTGTGGTGGAACGGTGTGGTGGTGGAACGGTGTGGTGGAACGGTGTGGTGGAACGGTGTGGTGGTGGAACGGTGTAGTGGTGGAACGGTGTGGTGGTGGAACAGTGTGGTGGAACAATGTGGTGGTGGAACGGTGTGGTGGTGGGACGGTGTGATGGAACGGTGTGGTGGTGGAACGGTGGTGGAACGATGTGGTGGTGGAACGGTGTGGTGGTTGTGGAACAGTGTGGTGGTTGTGGAACGGTGTGGTGGTGGAAAGGTGTGGTGGTGGAACGGTGGTGGAACGATGTGGTGGTGGAACGGTGTGGTGGTTGTGGAACAGTGTGGTGGTTGTGGAACTGTGTGGTGGTGGAATGGTGTGGTGGTGGAACGGTGGTGGAACGATGTGGTGGTGGAACGGTGTGGTGGTTGTGGAACAGTGTGGTGGTTGTGGAACGGTGTGGTGGTGGAACAGTGTGGTGGTGGAGCTGTGTGGTGGAACGGTGTGGTGATGGAACGGTGGTGGAACGATGTGGTGGTGGAACGGTGTGGTGGTAGAACGGTGGTGGAACGGTGTAGTGTAACGTTGTGGTGGTGGAACGGTGTGGTGATGGAACGGTGTGGTGGAACGGTCTGGTGGAACGGTGTGGTGGTGGAACGGTGTGGTGGTGGAACGGTGTGGTGGTAGAACGGTGGTGGAACGGTGTAGTGTAACGTTGTGGTGGTGGAACGGTGTGGTGATGGAACGGTGTGGTGGAACGGTCTGGTGGAACGGTGTGGTGGTGGAACGGTGTGGTGGTGGAACGGTGTGGTGGTGGAACGGTGTGGTGATGGAACGGTGTGGTGGTGGAACGGTGGTGGAATGGTGTGGTGGTGGAACGGTGTGGTGGAATGGTGCGGTGTGGTGGTGGAACGGTGTGGTCGTGGAACGGTGTGGTGGAACCGTGGTGGAACAGTGTGTGTGTGTGTGTGTGTGTGTGTGTGTGTGTGTGTGTGTGTGTGTGTGTGTGTGTGGTGTTGGAACGGTGTGGTGATGGAACGGTGTGGTGGTGGAACGGTGTGGTGGTGGAACGATGTGGTGGTGGAATGGTGTGGTGGAACGGTCTGGTGGAACGGTGTGGTGGTGGAACGGTGTGGTGGTGGAACGGTGTGGTGGTGGAACGGTGTGGTGATGGAACGGTGTGGTGGTGGAACGGTGGTGGAACGGTGTGGTGGTGGAACGGTGTGGTGGAATGGTGCGGTGTGGTGGTGGAACGGTGTGGTCGTGGAACGGTGTGGTGGAACCGTGGTGGAACAGTGTGTGTGTGTGTGTGTGTGTGTGTGTGTGGTGTTGGAACGGTGTGGTGATGGAACGGTGTGTTGGTGGAACGGTGTGGTGGAATGGTGTGGTGGTGGAACGGTGTGGTGGTAGAACGGTGTGGTGGAACGGTGTGGTGGTAGAACGGTGTGGTGGAACGGTGTGGTGGTGGAACGGTGTGGTGGAACGGTGTTGTGGAACGGTGTGGTGGTGGAACGGTGTGGTGGAATGGTGTGGTGATGGAACGGTGTGGTGGTGGAACGGTGTGGTGGAACGGTGGTGGAACTGTGTGGTGGTGGAACGGTGTGGTGAAACGGTGTGGTGGAACATTGTGGTGGTGGAACGGTGTGGTGGTGGAATGGTGTGGTGGAACGGTGTGGTGGTGGAACGGTGTGGTGGTGGAACGGTGTGGTGGTGGAACTGTGTGGTGGTGGAACGATGTGGTGATGGAACGGTGTGGTGGTGGAACGGTGTGGTGGTGGAACGGTGGTGGAACGGTGTGGTGGTGGAACGGTGTGGTGATGGAACGGTGTGGTGATGGAATGGTGTGGTGATGGAACGGTGTGTTTGTGGAACGGTGTGGTGGAACATTGTGGTGGTGGAACGTAGTGGTGGTGGAATGGTGTGGTGGAACGGTGTGGTGGTGGAACGGTGTGGTGGTGGAATGGTGTGGTGATGGAACGGTGTGTTTGTGGAACGGTGTGGTGGAATGGTGTGGTGGTGGAACGGTGTGGTGGTAGAACAGTGTGGTGGAACGGTGTGGTGGTGGAACGGTGTGGTGGTGGAATGGTGTGGTGATGGAACGGTGTGTTGGTGGAACGGTGTGGTGGAATGGTGTGGTGGTGGAACGGTGTGGTGGTAGAACGGTGTGGTGGAACGGTGTGGTGGTAGAACGGTGTGGTGGAACGGTGTGGTGGTGGAACGGTGTGGTGGAACGGTGTTGTGGAACGGTGTGGTGGTGGAACGGTGTGGTGGAATGGTGTGGTGATGGAACGGTGTGGTGGTGGAACGGTGTGGTGGAACGGTGGTGGAACTGTGTGGTGGTGGAACGGTGTGGTGAAACGGTGTGGTGGAACATTGTGGTGGTGGAACGGTGTGGTGGTGGAATGGTGTGGTGGAACGGTGTGGTGGTGGAACGGTGTGGTGGTGGAACGGTGTGGTGGTGGAACTGTGTGGTGGTGGAACGATGTGGTGATGGAACGGTGTGGTGGTGGAACGGTGTGGTGGTAGAACGGTGGTGGAAAGGTGTGGTGGTGGAACGGTGTGGTGATGGAATGGTGTGGTGATGGAACGGTGTGTTTGTGGAACGGTGTGGTGGAACATTGTGGTGGTGGAACGTTGTGGTGGTGGAATGGTGTGGTGGAACGGTGTGGTGGTGGAACGGTGTGGTGGTGGAATGGTGTGGTGATGGAACGGTGTGTTTGTGGAACGGTGTGGTGGAACGGTGTGGTGGTGGAACGGTGTGGTGGTAGAACAGTGTGGTGGAACGGTGTGGTGGTGGAACGGTGTGGTGGTACAACGGTGTGGTGGAACGGTGTGGTGGTGGAACGGTGTGGTGGAATGGTGTTGTGGAACGGTGGTGGAACGGTGTGGTGGTGGAACGGTGTGGTGGTACAACGGTGTGGTGGAATGGTGTGGTGATGGAACGGTGTGGTGGTGGAACGGTGTGGTGGAACGGTGGTGGAACTGTGTGGTGGTGGAACTGTGTGGTGGTGGAACGGTGTGGTGGAACGGTGTGGTGGTGGAACGGTGTGGTTGTGGAACGGTGTGGTGAAACGGTGTGGTTGTGGAACGGTGTGGTGAAACGGTGTGGTGGTGGAACGGTGTGGTGGTGGGACGGTGTGGTGGAACGGTGTGGTGGAACGGTGTGATGGAACGGTGTTGTGGAACTGTGTGGTGGTGGAACGGTGTGGTGGAACGGTGTGGTGGAACGTTGGTTTGACTGTGGTGGAACGGTGTGGTGGAACGGTGTGGTGGAACGGTGTGGTGGTGGAACGGTGTGGTGGAACGGTGTGGTGGTGGAACGGTGTGGTGGAACGTTGGTTTGACGGTGGTGGAACGGTGTGGTGGTGGAACGGTGTGGTGTGTGTGTGTGTGTGTGTGTGTGTGTGTGTGTGTGTGTGTGTGTGTGTGTGTGTGTGTGTGTGTGCGTGTGTGTGCGTGTGTGTGTCTAACGACTATTCTGCTGATACCTCAAGAACCTTAGAGACGATATCACTGAGAATATATTACTGAGAATATATTACTGAGAAGATATTACTGAGAAGATACTACTGAGAAGATACTACTGAGAAGATACTACTGAGAAGATACTACTGAGAAGATATTACTGAGAAGATATTACTGAGAAGATACTACTGAGAAGATATTACTGAGAAGATACTACTGAGAAGATATTACTGAGAAGATACTACTGAGAAGATACTACTGAGAAGATATTACTGAGAAGATACTACTGAGAAGATACTACTGAGAAGATACTACTTAGAAGATATTACTGAGAAGATATTACTGAGAAGATATCACTGAGAAGATACTACTGAGAAGATACTACTGAGAAGATACTACTGAGAAGATACTACTGAGAAGATACTACTGAGAAGATACTACTGAGAAGATATTACTGAGAAGATACTACTGAGAAGATATTACTGAGAAGATACTACTGAGAAGATATTACTGAGAAGATACTACTGAGAAGATATTACTGAGAAGATACTACTGAGAAGATATTACTGAGAAGATACTACTGAGAAGATACTACTGGGAAGATACTACTGAGAAGATACTACTGAGAAGATACTACTGAGAAGATACTACTGAGAAAGCAGATTGATAACACACCATTGGCCTTATCATCACCTTCTGGGTTATGCTCATCTGGTCCTCCTCTCCCCCTCCAGCAAAATGGCTCTCTAGTCAAAACTATACCAGACCTCTCTAACTAACACTATACCAGACCTCTCTAACTAACACTATACCAGACCTCTCTAACTAACACTATACCAGACCTCTCTAACTAACACTATACCAGACCTCTCTAACTAACACTATACCAGACCTCCCTAACTAACACTATAGCAGACCTCTCTAACTAACACTATAGCAGACCTCTCTAATTAACACTATACCAGACCTCTCTAACTAACACTATACCAGACCTCTCTAATTAACACTATACCAGACCTCTCTAACTAACACTATAGCAGACCTCTCTAACTAACACTATACCAGACCTCTCTAACTAACACTATACCAGACCTCTCTAACTAACACTATACCAGACCTCTCTAACTAACACTATACCAGACCTCCCTAACTAACACTATACCAGACCTCCCTAACTAACACTATACCAGACCTCTCTAACTAACACTATACCAGACCTCCCTAACTAACACTATACCAGACCTCTCTAACTAACACTATACCAGACCTCCCTAACTAACACTATACCAGACCTCTCTAACTAACACTATACCAGACCTCTCTAACTAACACTATAGCAGACCTCTCTAACTAACACTATACCAGACCTCTCTAACTAACACTATACCAGACCTCTCTAACTAACACTATAGCAGACCTCTCTAACTAACACTATAGCAGACCTCTCTAACTAACACTATACCAGACCTCTCTAACTAACACTATAGCAGACCTCTCTAATTAACACTATAGCAGACCTCTCTAACTAACACTATACCAGACCTCTCTAACTAACACTATAGCAGACCTCTCTAACTAACACTATACCAGACCTCTCTAACTAACACTATACCAGACCTCTCTAACTAACACTATAGCAGACCTCTCTAATTAACACTATACCAGACCTCTCTAACTAACACTATACCAGACCTCTCTAACTAACACTATAGCAGACCTCTCTAACTAACACTATACCAGACCTCTAATTAACACTATACCAGACCTCCCTAACTAACACTATACCAGACCTCCCTAACTAACACTATACCAGACCTCTCTAACTAACACTATACCAGACCTCTCTAACTAACACTATACCAGACCTCTCTAACTAACACTATACCAGACCTCCCTAACTAACACTATACCAGACCTCTCTAACTAACACTATACCAGACCTCTCTAACTAACACTATACCAGACCTCTCTAACTAACACTATACCAGACATCTCTAACTAACACTATACCAGACATCTCTAACTAACACTATACCAGACCTCCCTAACTAACACTATACCAGACCTCTCTAACTAACACTATACCAGACCTCTCTAACTAACACTATACCAGACCTCTCTAACTAACACTATACCAGACCTCCCTAACTAACACTATACCAGACATCTCTAATTAACACTATACCAGACCTCTCTAATTAACACTATAGCAGACCTCTCTAATTAACACTAGACCAGACCTCTCTAACTAACACTATACCAGACCTCTCTAATTAACACTATAGCAGAACTCTCTAATTAACACTACACCAGACCTCTCTAATTAACACTATAGCAGACCTCTCTAGTTGTAAAACTTCTTCAGGCTCGGGTCCTTTTTTCTCCACTTCCGGTCTGACTGATGTGCCCAAATTAAACTGCCTGTTACTCAGGCCCAGAAGCCAGGATATGCATAGAATTGGTACCATTGGATAGAAAACACTTTGAAGTTTGTAGAAATGTTAAAATAATGTATGAGATTCTAACACAATAGATATGGTAGGAGAAAATCAAACGAAAATCCAACCCGGAAATATATATATTTTTTGAGAGCCCATGCTCTTACAATGGAAAGCATAGGGGCATACCCAATTCCAGCTCCCAGATTGCAATTCCTATGGCTTCCACTAGGTGTCGACAGTCTTTGTTCAAGGTTTCAGGCTTTAACTTGGATAACAAGTAAGAAATATACGTTTTAGTACAACGACAAAGAAAGAAAGAAGAAGAAGGAGGATTTTATCTAGCAAAACGACACTACATGTTATAGCTGTGACCCTTTGGATGACAAATCAGAGGAAGATTTTCAAAAAGAAAGTGAATATTCAATCGCTATTTGTGATTTTATGAAACCTGTGCCAGTGGAAAAATATGTTGATGTGGGGCGCCGTCCTCAAACAATCGCATGGCATCCTTTCACTGTAAAGCCTACTGTAAAATGGACAGTGCAGTTAGATTAACAAGCCTTTAAGCTTTCAATCGATATAAGACACTTGTATGTACCTAAATGTTTAATATCCATAATTTTTACGATTATTTATTTGAATTGCGCACCCTTCAGTTTCAGGGGAAGTTGTCCCGCTAGCGTTTTTTAAAAACAAGTCACGAAATAAATAGCATGGACTCACTCTGTATTCAATAATAGTGTTTAACATAATTTTTGAACGACTTCCTCATCTCTGTACCAAACACATACAATTATCTGTAAGGTCCCTCAGTCGAGCAGTGAATTTCAGATTTAGATTCTACCATAAAGATCAGGGAGGTTTTCCAATGCCTCACACAGAATGGCAACTATTGTTTATTTTTAATTTTTAAAGCAGACATTGAATATCCCTTTTAGCACAGTGAAGTTAATGTCACTTTGAATGGTGTATCAATACACCCAGTTGCTTCAAAGATACAGGCGTCCTACCTAACTCAGTTGCCGCAGAAGAAGGAAACAGTTCAGGGATTTCACCATGAGGTCAATGTCTTTAAAACATTTATAGAGTTTAATGGCTGTGATAGGAGATACCTGAGGATGGATCAACAACATTGTAGTTACTCCACAATACTAACCTAATTGACAGAGTGAAAATAAGGAAGTCTGTACAGAATAAACCATTTCTGAGACATGCATCCGGTTTGCAATAAGGCACTAAAGTAACATGTGAAAAAATGTGGCAAAGAAATGTAATTTATGATCTGTTTACAAAGTGTTATGTTTAGGGCAAAACCAACACAAAACATCACTGAGTTCCACTCTTCATATTTTCAAGCATGGTGGTGACTGCATCATGTTATGGAGTCATCTGCTAGGACTAGGGAGTTTTTCTGAAGGCACGGTAAATCAATCAATTGAACAAGTTAGATAACAGTCACCCCTGGTAAGTTTGTGTTGGTGATTTACAAAGAGAAATAAAACCCATTCAGACGACCTGAAGATAGTTCAATAGTAAATCTGTCTTTTAGTTTGTGTTGGTGATTTACAAAGAGAAATAAAACCCAGTCAGATGACCTGAAGATAGTTCAATAGTAAATCTGTCTTTTAGTTTGTATTGGTGATTTACAAAGAGAAATAAAACCCATTCAGACGACCTGAAGATAGTTTAATAGTAAATCTGTCTTTTAGTTTAATGCTTCAGCTGTATCCCCCTTGGAGAGACATGTTGGGCTACAATATGAGGGGTTTTCTATTAGCCCAGGACTAGAGCAAGACACGTTCAGAGAGAAAACAGGGGATTCAGTAGCATTATGTGAAAAACGATTGCGCTACAGGGGGCTCTTCAATAATGTAAACAAACTGATTTAATTATGTAAATTGGACTGCATCTAAAGTAATTTCTGCTAATCATTTTTCATACCATCAATTTCCGTTGTATCCAACATACCGAGACGTTCTATCACGTTTCAGATACGACCCAAATGCAGACTGTGTTGAAGTAATAATGTTTTATAACAGCACCAGGGGCAGGCAAATGACAGGACAAGGCACGCAGGGGTTTATAATCCAGAGTAGTGGGGCAAAGGTACAGGACGGCAGGCAGGCTCAGGGTCAGGTCAGGCAGAGGTCAGGCAGAGGTCGGTAATCCAGAGTAGTGGGGCAAAGGTACAGGACGGCAGGCAGGCTCAGGGTCAGGTCAGTCAGAGGTCAGGCAGAGGTCGGGAATCCAGAGTAGTGGGGCAAAGGTACAGGACGGCAGGCAGGCTCAGGGTCAGGTCAGGCAGAGGTCAGGCAGAGGTCGGTAATCCAGCGTAGTGGGGCAAAGGTACAGGACGGCAGGCAGGCTCAGGGTCAGGTCAGGCAGAGGTCAGGCAGAGGTCGGTAATCCAGAGTAGTGGGGCAAAGGTACAGGACGGCAGGCAGGCTCAGGGTCAGGTCAGGCAGAGGTCAGGCAGAGGTCGGTAATCCAGAGTAGTGGGGCAAAGGTACAGGACGGCAGGCAGGCTCAGGGTCAGGTCAGGCAGAGGTCAGGCAGAGGTCGGTAATCCAGAGTAGTGGGGCAAAGGTACAGGACGGCAGGCAGGCTCAGGGTCAGGTCAGGCAGAGGTCAGGCAGAGGTCGGTAATCCAGAGTAGTGGGGCAAAGGTACAGGACGGCAGGCAGGCTCAGGGTCAGGTCAGGCAGAGGTCAGGCAGAGGTCGGTAATCCAGAGTAGTGGGGCAAAGGTACAGGACGGCAGGCAGGCTCAGGGTCAGGTCAGGCAGAGGTCAGGCAGAGGTCGGTAATCCAGAGTAGTGGGGCAAAGGTACAGGACGGCAGGCAGGCTCAGGGTCAGGTCAGGCAGAGGTCAGGCAGAGGTCGGTAATCCAGAGTAGTGGGGCAAAGGTACAGGACGGCAGGCAGGCTCAGGGTCAGGTCAGGCAGAGGTCAGGCAGAGGTCGGTAATCCAGAGTAGTGGGGCAAAGGTACAGGACGGCAGGCAGGCTCAGGGTCAGGTCAGGCAGAGGTCAGGCAGAGGTCGGTAATCCAGAGTAGTGGGGCAAAGGTACAGGACGGCAGGCAGGCTCAGGGTCAGCTCAGGCAGAGGTCAGGCAGAGGTCGGTAATCCAGAGTAGTGGGGCAAAGGTACAGAACATCAGGCAGGCTCAGGGTCAGGTCAGGCAGAGGTCGGTAATCCAGAGTAGTGGGGCAAAGGTACAGGACGGCAGGCAGGCATAGGGTCAGGGCCGAAAAGGTAAAAAAAGGAAGAATCAATAGACAGGAACAGAGGGAAAAAAGCTGGTAGGCTTGACGAAACAAAACAAACTGGCAACAGACAAACAGAGAACACAGGTATAAGTACCCAGGGGATAATGGGGAAAATGGGCAACACCTGGAGGGGGGTGGAGACAAGCACAAGGACAGGTGCAACAGATCAGGGCGTAACACTTTCTTGGTGGTGACACACATTCTAAAACACATTCTAGACATTACATCACGTTTTCGAAGTGATCAACTCCTGATCAGTTGTAAGGAACATCTTAATCAACATCCAAGATGGATAATGATTAAAAGATATAAGAAACCACCTAACTAACAACCAAGGAACAGCAGTGGAAGGAATTCTCCCATGTACTATAGCCCGTCTAACTACAGTCGTTTCATATGATAAAAACAGCTCCACTTGATCGTCCTCCACACAATCTACTGAAGAAGAGTAGTTAAGCCAGCATGTCTCTCACTTTGAACATGAATGTTCATTATATATGTCCATTATATATGTTCATTATATATGTTCATTATATATGTTCATTATACAGTCTATATTCATTATATATGTCCATTATATATGGTCATTATACAGTCTATAACCATTATATATGTCCATTATATATGTCCATTATACAGTCTATAATCATTATATATGTCCATTATATATGTCCATTATATATGTCCATTATAAGGGTCCATTATACAGTCTATTTTCATGACATATGTCCATGATGTATGTCCATTATATACACAACCATTCAAAAGTTTGTGGTCACTTAGAAATGTCCTTGTTTGTGAAAGAAAAACACATTTTTTGTCCATTAAAATAACATAACATTGATCAGAAATACAGTGTAGACATTGTTAATGTTGTAATTGACTATTGTAGCTGGAAACGGCTGAGTTTTTAAATGTAATATCTACATAGGCGTACAGAGGCCCATTCTCAGCAACCATCACTCCTGTGTTCCAATGGCACGTTGTGTTAGCTAATCCAAGATTATCATTTTGAAAGGCTAATTGATCATAAGAAAACACTTTTGCAATTACGTTAGCACAGTTGCAAACTGTTGTACTGATTAAAGAAGGAATAAAGCTGGCCTTCTTTAGACTAGTTGAGTATCTGGAGCATCAGCATTTGTTGGTTCGATTACAGGCTCAAAATGGCCAGAAACAAAGACCTTTCTTCTAAAACTCGTCAGTCTATTCTTGTTCGGAGAAATGAAGGCGATTCCATGCGAGAAATTGCCAAGAAACTGAAGATCTCGTACAACGCTGTGTACTGCTCCCTTCACAGAACAGCGCAACCTGGGGCTAACCAGAATAGAAAGAGGAGTGGGAGTCCCCGGTGCACTACTGAGTAAGAGGACAAGTACATTAGAGTGTCTAGTTTGAGAAACAGACGCCTCACAAGTCCTCAACTGGCAGCTTCACTAAATAGTATCTACAAAACACCAGTCTCAACGTCAACAGTAAAGAGGCAACTCCGGGATGCTGGCCTTCGAGACAGAGTTCCTCTGTCCAGTGTCTCTGTTCCTCTGCCCGTCTTTTCTTTTTATTGGCCAGTCTGAGATATGGCTTTTTCTTTGCATCTCTGCCTAGAAGGCCAGCATTCAGGAGTCGCCTCTTCACTGTCGAGACCCTCCCCCCCCCCACACACACAATTCCCCATTGCCTTTATGCCACCGTATTTGCATTGCTGGTTTTGTGTGAACTGTGAAGACTGGTGAACATTGTGTGAACTGTGAAGACTGGTGAACATTGTGTGAACTGTGAAGACTGGTGAACATTGTGTGAACTGTGAAGACTGGTGGACATTGTGTGAACTGTGAAGACTGGTGAACATTGTGTGAACTGTGAAGACTGGTGAACATTGTGTGAACTGTGAAGACTGGTGAACTGTGAAGACTGGTGAACATTGTGTGAACTGTGAAGACTGGTGCACATTGTGTAAACTGTGAAGACTGGTGAACATTGTGTGAACTGTGAAGACTGGTGAACTGTGAAGACTGGTGAACTGTGAAGACTGGTGAACATTGTGTGAACTGTGAAGACTGGTGGACATTGTGTGAACTGTGAAGTCTGGTGAACATTGTGTGAACTGTGAAGACTGGTGGACATTGTGTGAACTGTGAAGACTGGTGGACATTGTGTGAACTGTGAAGACTGCTGAACATTGTGTGAACTGTGAAGTCTGGTGAACATTGTGTGAACTGTGAAGACTGGTGAACTGTGAAGACTGGTGAACTGTGAAGACTGGTGAACATTGTGTGAACTGTGAAGACTGGTGGACATTGTGTAAACTGTGAAGACTGGTGAACATTGTGTGAACTGTGAAGACTGGTGAACATTGTGTAAACTGTGAAGACTGGTGAACATTGTGTGAACTGTGAAGACTGGTGAACTGTGAAGACTGGTGAACTGTGAAGACTGGTGAACATTGTGTGAACTGTGAAGACTGGTGGACATTGTGTGAACTGTGAAGACTGGTGAACATTGTGTAAACTGTGAAGTCTGGTGAACATTGTGTGAACTGTGAAGACTGGTGAACTGTGAAGACTGGTGAACATTGTGTGAACTGTGAAGACTGGTGGACATTGTGTGAACTGTGAAGACTGGTGAACATTGTGTAAACTGTGAAGTCTGGTGAACATTGTGTGAACTGTGAAGACTGGTGAACTGTGAAGACTGGTGAACATTGTGTGAACTGTGAAGACTGGTGAACATTGTGTGAACTGTGAAGACTGGTGAACATTGTGTGAACTGTGAAGACTGGTGAACATTGTGTGAACTGTGAAGACTGGTTGACATTTTAATCGCAAGGCTGAAGACATCGGCAATTAGTTATCATGTGAGGATTCCTAATCTGACACCGAGGCCAAACAAATGCCTGATCAGACTCTCTAGGAAACTCCTTCGAGGTTTAAACGTCACCTTTTAGAATGCACTTTCATTTAAATCTTGTCAGGAAACGAGGGAGACATTTTTTGAAGTCTTCGCCTGATAAATGACAAAACAAGAAGAAGGGTAGGTAAACTACCACCAACACAGACATACTCTACAGCAGGGCTGTCCTACCCTGTTCCTGGAGAGATACCCTGCTGTAGGTTTTAACTCCAACCCTGTTCCTGGACAGATACCGTCCTGTAGGTTTTAACTCCAACCCTTTTCCTGGACAGATATCCTGCTGTAGATTTTAACTCCAACACTGTTCCTGGAGAGAAACCCTCCTGTAGGTTTTAACTCCAACCCTGTTCCTGGAGAGATACCCTCCTGTAGGTTTTAACTCCAACCCTGTTCCTGGAGAGATACCCTCCTGTAGGTTTAAACTCCAACCCTGTTCCTGGAGAGAGACCCTCCTGTAGGTTTTAACTCCAACCCTGTTCCTGGAGAGAAACCCTCCTGTAGGTTTTAACTCCAACCCTGTTCCTGGAGAGAGACCCTCCTGTAGGTTAACTCCAACCCTGTTCCTGGAGAGATACCCTCCTGTAGGTTTTAACTCCAACCCTGTTCCTGGAGAGAGACCCTCCTGTAGGTTTTAACTCCAACCCTGTTCCTGGAGAGAAACCCTCCTGTAGGTTTTAACTCCAACCCTGTTCCTGGAGAGAGACCCTCCTGTATGTTTTAACTCCAACCCTGTTCCTGAACAGATACCCTCCTGTAGGTTTTAACTCCAACCCTGTTCCTGGAGAGAGACCCTCCTGTAGGCTTTACCTCCAACCCTTTTCCTGGAAAGAGACCCTCCTGTAGGTTTTAACTCCAACCCTGTTCCTGGTGAGACACCCTCCTGTAGGTTTTCAATCCAACCCTGTTCCTGCAGAGACCCCCTCCTGTAGGTTTTAACTCCAACCCTGTTCCTGGATGGCTGCTGTCCTGTAGGTTTTAACTCCAACCCTGTTCCTGGAGAGAGACCCTCCTGTAGGCTTTAACTCCAACCCTTTTCCTGGACAGATACCCTCCTGTAGGCTTTA
>NW_027010713.1:0-29335 GCF_036934945.1 Oncorhynchus masou masou | reverse complement strand
CCCCACCCATGTGAAATCCATAGATTAGGGCCTTATTAACTTATTTACATAAACTGGTTTCCTTATATTAACTGCAACGAATGATGCAGTTGTTGCACAGTCGGACGGACAAAATGGCGAACGGAAGACAGGGTGGTGCGGCAGGTGCCGCTTCTCATTCGAATGCTGTAATTTTATCTAAACCATCAGGTGTACGCCAATCCCAGCTAAGTAACTCATGCAAAGAGTTAAAGCGCAATTATGTGTTTTATCTCCAGTACTCTGCCATGATTGTCAGTTATGTAGCTGCTCTACTGATAATCTCAGTGCGTCCTTGCTGGGATGACACAATCAGTCTACTACCGGAGAATATCAACACCAAACACATTGGTTCACCGTTCCACGGGAGCGGACAGTACACAGCATACCATAATGTTCTGAATAATGGCCAAGTCTACCTCGCTCCTTATTCTACTGAACCGCTTAGGCGTAACAAACACAAGTCCAACATTTATCGGAAACTGTTAAACTACCTGTTCACTACCCTCCTGCTCTCCGGGGATGTACAACTCAATCCTGGGCCCAATATCAACGAGCCAGTGATACGCACCGGAGTGGAGAGCGGTGGATGGCCTCGTCCACTGGTCGTCGCCGCTGTGGAGGTGGGTGAGTGCTATGGTCCTATGGTTTCTCTCGACTCACCCGGCTCCAGGATAGATTTTGACTCTTCAAACATACCAGAGTCGCTATATGCGATCCCTGACTCTGCTTCTGGTACGCAAGCTATTTTAATTAGTTCCCCGCATCCAGTGCAGGCGGGAGGGATTGTTAATTGCGCTACCGAACTGCCCCTAATCAAAACGAAACAAAACGGCCTAAACCCAGCCGTCAGAAAACACAGAAAATGTAACTTGTGTCAATCACTCTCGAGTCATCTGGGACCCACGAGCTAAGCCCAAGGGACTACTAGGGGGGCACTTGAACATTCGTAGTGTCATTCCAAAAAGTGATCAAATTCAACATCTACTCACAGACTCCAACCTTGACTTTCTCTGCCTCTCAGAGACATGGCTCCATAAACACTCTCCATATGCTGCTTTGATTGTGCCTGGCTACAATGTTTTCAGGAGAGACAGGATTGAAGGAAGAGGAGGGGGTGTGATGATTTACATTAAAGAACATATCCGATGTAAACAAATTGAGTGGTCATGTGATAATGAACTAGAATGTATCGGCCTGAACGTTACACTGTCTCCCCAAATGTCTTTTACCCTCATTGGAATGTATAGGCCACCTTCCACCAGAAGTGTGTTTTTTGATCAGTTTAATACCATGCTTAGGGAATGTGATTTTGGGAAAGAGGTCATCTTAATGGGAGATTTTAACATTAATTATGAAGACAAGTGTTGTAGGAAAACCCTCAAACGGATCACTAATACCTTTGACCTTACACAGCTAGTTAAAGGGCCAACCAGGGTGACTTTGCTCTAAAACACAGATTGATTTGGTGTTCAGTAATAAACCAGAGAGAGTGACCAAATCATTCAATATGGTTACTGGGCTGTCTGATCATAATCTGACACTTATAGCCATAAAGCTGTCTAAGAGCAGGTTTAACCTCTCTACTGTTAGAAAGCCGGATCAACTCAGAATACCTAAGAGTGAATTAAACTATTTTGAAAAAGCAATTAAGGGAATAAACTGGAATGATCTCTTGTCCTCTACAGACGTGGAAGCTGATAGTCAGGTTTTTCTATCCACAATCCAGACTACAATAAATGGCTTCCTAAAGAAAATCAAATCCAAACCTGGCCAAAAGAGCACTCTTCCTTGGCTAAATGGAGAAATCTGGAAATTGATGAAAGAACAAGATTATGCTCTAAAAACAGCCCTAAAATCTAAATTAGAGCATGACAGACGTAGGTTTACCATGTTGAGAAATAAGGTGATGAAGGAAATCAGACAGGCCAAGGCAAACGTTTTTATTAACATAATTGGTGAAGCAAAGGGAAATTCTAAATTGATATGGGAGAATCTAAAAAAGTTAACAGGGAAAGACCATAGTAACACTGCAAAAAGACTAGAAATCATGGTGAATAACAATCTAACACAGGATGCAGTCGAAATAGCAATAGCCTTCAATTCCTACTTTATTGACTCTGTCAGGGCACTGACACAGAACCCCTCCACCGGTTTCTTGGGCTCAGTGCTAGTGAATGACACTCAACCTGTCTTCATCATAAGGGAGGTTTCTGAGTCAAAGGTGAACAAGGTGATTAGCTCACTAAAGAACTCTAAAGCCAAAGATGTGTTTGGGATGGACTCTACCTTTCTTAAAAACTACAAAGTCACTCATTGGCCCCATTACTAAGGTCACCAACACATCTATTGGTCTCGGTGTGTTTCCAAGGGTATGGAAGTCGGCCATAATAACGACCATCTTTAAATCAGGCGACCCTGCTGACGTGAGTAACTACAGGCCCATTAGTATACTACCTGTGTTGTCAAAGGTTGTTGAAAAGTGTGTAGCAGAACAACTGATTGCCCACCTCAACAACAGCCCCTTCACATTACACTCCATGCAGTTTGGCTTCAGAGCGAAACACTCCACAGAAACGGCCAACTGCTTTCTTCTGGAAAATGTGAAGTCCAAGATGGACAAAGGGGGTGCTGTTGGGGCTGTGTTTCTGGACCTAAGGAAGGCTTTTGATACTGTTAACCATGAGATTCTCATCACAAAATTGTCCAAGTTCAACTTTTCCCCTGATGCCTTGAGATGGATGAAATCATACCTTGAAGGCAGAACTCAGTGTGTCAGAGTGAGCAATGAGCTGTCGCCCACTCGTAGCTTAGATGTGGGCGTGCCCCAAGGGTCAATACTGGGGCCCCTCCTGTTCAGCCTGTACATTAATGATCTGCCTTCTGTCTGTACTGGGTCTGAAGTTCAAATGTATGCAGATGATACAGTGATATATGTGCATGCAAAGAGCAAACAACAAGCTGCACAAGAACTCACTACTGTAATGGACCAGGTTACAAAGTGGCTCAGTGACTCGTGTTTGCATCTCAATGTGAAAAAAACTGTTTGCATGTTCTTCACAAAGAGGGCAACAGATGCTACTGAGCCAGATGTCTATGTGTCAGGGGAGAAGCTCCAGGTGGTATCCGATTTTAAGTACCTTGGCATCATACTTGATTCCTACCTCTCTTTTAAAAAGCATGTGAAAAAGGTAATTCAAATAACTAAATTCAACCTAGCTAATTTCCGATTTATATGAAATTGTTTGACTACAGAGGTAGCAAAACTGTACTTCAACTCTATGATACTCCCCACTTAACATACTGCTTGACTAGTTGGGCCCAAACTTGCTGTACAACATTAAAACCTATCCAGTCTGTCTACAAACAGGCTCTCAAAGTGCTTGATAGGAAGCTCAATAGCCATCATCATTGTCACATCCTTAGAAAGCATGAGCTCTTGAGTTGGGAAAATCTTGTGCAATACACCGACGCATGTCTTGTATTCAAGATCCTTATATATCCCATTTAGCAGACGCTTTTGTCCAAAGCGACTTACAAGTCGGCTGGGGCCACTACTTTTTTACATATGGGTGGTCCCAGCGGGAATCGAACCCACGACGCTTGGCGTTGCAAGCGCCATGCTCTACCGACTGAGCCACACAGGACCCAGGATCCTTAATGGCCTGGCTCCCCCTCCACTCAATATTTTTGTTAAACAGAAAACCCAGACATATGGCAGCAGATCCACAAGGTCTGCCATGAGAGGTGACTGTATAGTTCCCCTAAGGAAAAGCACCTTTAGTAAATCTGCATTCTCTGTGAGAGCTTCCCATGTCTGGAATACACTGCCATCAGACACACATAACTGCACCACATATCACACTTTCACAAAATGCTTGAAGACATGGCTAAAGGTCAATCAGATTTGTGAACATGGTCCCTAGCTGTGTGTTGGCGCTTTCCATGTTATCTGTTGTCTGTAGCTTGTGAGGTGTGGAAACACTTTGTTGCTTTTATGAATTTTGTCTTGCTGCTTTTTGTTCTATGTTGCTCTGTCTGTATGCTACGTCTTGCTTGTCCTATGTTGCTCTGTCTGTATGATATGTCTTGCTTGTCCTATGTTGCTCTGTCTTGCTTGTTCTATGTTGCTATTGTCTATATTGTAATTGTTTTTAATAACCTGCCCAGGGACTGCGGTTGAAAATTAACCGGCTGGCTAAAACCGGCACTTTTACTGAAAGTTGATCAATGTGCACTGTCCCTGTAAAAATACAAATAAACTCAAACTCAACTCGGTCAAATCTTTGAAAGTGGAAGAGAGGCGAGGGGAGGAGGAGGAGGAGGAGGAGGAGGAGGGGAAGGGAGGAGAGCAGAGGGGAAGGGATGAGAGGAGAACACATAGTAAAATGATGACGCCCCAAAACAAAAAGCAGAATGCAAACTTTGCAAACATCGGGTTTTGCTTACCATAGTTCGACAACGAATATGACTTAAAAACAATAAGTTAACCGACTTTTTCTAGTTGCTAAAACATTGACAGGTTTTACCTGCTTGACAGGTGCAGTGGCGCTCGCCCAAGGTGCTGGACTGAATCTTCAGTGTGCCGCACACTGCTGGTTTTTGTCTTTTCAATTACGCTATTCTTTCTTACTTCTCAAATATAGTTACAAGGCCTATTGTGTAGCCTGTTCGGGGTATCCGCAGGTTCCATGAAGTTGAATTTAAGATTTTTTAAGACCTTTTTAATGCCACTTGTAATACAATTTAATACAAATGTTGGGATCTGCACATACCACACTCCTGCTAATGTTCCTCCCCAGAAATTAGTCCACATTGGCAAAAAGTTGTATTTTGTCTCTTTCACCAAAATCCACATGGCTCGTATTATCAGGCACATGTGCTATTTTAGCAATTAGCATTCTAATGGATGTAGTAGCACAGTGGCTAGGCTATATATGGCTAATGGATGTAGTAGCATAGTGGCTAGGCTATATATGGCTAATGGATGTAGTAGCATGGTGGCTAGGCTATAGAAGGCTAATGGATGTAGTAGCATGGTGTCTAGGCTATATATGGCTAATGGATGTAGTAGCATGGTGGCTAGGCTATATATGGCTAATGGATGTAGTAGCATAGTGGCTAGGCTATAGATGACTAATGGATGTAGTAGCATGGTGGCTAGGCTATAGATGGCTAATGGATGTAGTAGCATGGTGGCTAGGCTATATATGGCTAATGGATGTAGTAGCATAGTGGCTAGGCTATAGATGACTAATGGATGTAGTAGCATGGTGGCTAGGCTATAGATGGCTAATGGATGTAGTAGCATGGTGGCTAGGCTTTATATGGCTAATGGATGTAGTAGCATAGTGGCTAGGCTATAGATGGCTAATGGATGTAGTAGCATAGTGGCTAGGCTATAGAAGGCTAATGGATGTAGTAGCATGGTGGCTAGGCTATAGATGGCTAATGGATGTAGTAGCATGGTGGCTAGGCTATATATGGCTAATGGATGTAGTAGCATAGTGGCTAGGCTATAGATGGCTAATGGATGTAGTAGCATGGTGGCTAGGCTATATATGGCTAATGGATGTAGTAGCATGGTGGCTAGGCTATAGATGGCTAATGGATGTAGTAGCATGGTGGCTAGGCTATAGATGGCTAATGGATGTAGTAGCATGGTGGCTAGGCTATAAATGGCTAATGGATGTAGTAGCATGGTGGCTAGGCTTTATATGGCTAATGGATGTAGTAGCATGGTGGCTAGGCTATAGATGGCTAATGGATGTAGTAGCATGGTGGCTAGGCTATAGATGGCTAATGGATGTAGTAGCATGGTGGCTAGGCTATAGATGGCTAATGGATGTAGTAGCATGGTGGCTAGGCTATAGATGGCTAATGGATGTAGTAGCATGGTGGCTAGGCTATAGATGGCTAATGGATGTAGTAGCATGGTGGCTAGGCTATAGATGGCTAATGGATGTAGTAGCATGGTGGCTAGGCTATAGATGGCCGTTCAATGCCGTCGGGGGTACGCCAAATAAAAATGTGATTCACATTTATTTTCCAACGGAGGTATACATTTGTTTTTGTTTTTTCTCGCCTGAGTAGCCTCGTTTCACTGGCAAAAAAATGAAACTATCTAGTGTTCAGTGTTCCGCGAAATAACAACACAATGTCAAATACAGGAAGCCTAGTCAAATAATTAACATCCAATCACATTGACCAATACTCATCCAATCACATTGACCAATACTCATCCAATCACATTAACCGTTACACATCCAATCACATTAACCGTTACACATCCAATCACATTAACCGTTACTCATCCAATCGCATTAACCGTTACTCATCCAATCGCATTAACCGTTACTCATCCAATCACATTAGCCGTTACTCATCCAATCACATTAGCCGTTACTCATCCAATCACATTAACCGTTACTCATCCAATCACATTAACCGTTACTCATCCAATCACATTAACCGTTACTCATCCAATCACATTAACCGTTACTCATCCAATCACATTAACCGTTACTCATCCAATCACATTAACCGTTACTCATCCAATCACATTAACCGTTACTCATCCAATCACATTAACCGTTACTCATCCAATCACATTAACCGTTACTCATCCAATCACATTAACCGTTACTCATCCAATCACATTAACCGTTACTCATCCAAACACATTAGCCGTTACTCATCCAAACACATTAGCCGTTACTCATCCAAACACATTAGCCGTTACTCATCCAATCACATTAGCCGTTACTCATCCAATCACATTAGCCGTTACTCATCCAATCACATTAGCCGTTACTCATCCAATCACATTAGCCGTTACTCATCCAATCACATTAGCCGTTACTCATCCAATCACATTAGCCGTTACTCATCCAATCACATTAGCCGTTACTCATCCAATCACATTAGCCGTTACTCATCCAATCACATTAGCCGTTACTCATCCAATCACATTAGCCGTTACTCATCCAATCACATTAGCCGTTACTCATCCAATCACATTAGCCGTTACTCATCCAATCACATTAGCCGTTACTCATCCAATCACATTAGCCGTTACTCATCCAATCACATTAGCCGTTACTCATCCAATCACATTAGCCGTTACTCATCCAATCACATTAACCGTTACTCATCCAATCACATTAACCGTTACTCATCCAATCACATTAACCGTTACTCATCCAAACACATTAGCCGTTACTCATCCAAACAAATTAGCCGTTACTCATCCAAACACATTAGCCGTTACTCATCCAATCACATTAGCCGTTACTCATCCAATCACATTAGCCGTTACTCATCCAATCACATTAGCCGTTACTCATCCAATCACATTAGCCGTTACTCATCCAATCACATTAGCCGTTACTCATCCAATCACATTAGCCGTTACTCATCCAATCACATTAGCCGTTACTCTCTCATAGGAAATCTTCACTCTTGCGCAGACATTTAGAAATGAAACTTAACAAAAAAGAAGAAAAAATAAGCCACAGGAGTTTTGAGCGAGAATAAAGATTTTCCAGTAGTAAGACACCTAAAGCAACAGATACCATTAATAAGAAGGGACTAGAAACGTCTTATATGAAGAGCTACCGAGTGGCTAGGACAGGCAAGCCCCATACTATTGTGGAGGAGTGGCTAGGACAGAGAAGCCCCATACTATTATAGAGGAGTGGCTAGGACAGACAAGCCCCATACTATTTTAGAGGAGTGGCTAGGACAGACGAGCCCCATACTATTATAGAGGAGTGGCTAGGACAGACAAGCCCCATACTATTATAGAGGAGTGGCTAGGACAGAGAAGCCCCATACTATTGTGGAGGACTGGCTAGGACAGACAAGCCCCATACTATTGTGGAGGAGTGGCTAGGACAGACAAGCCCCATACTATTGTGGAGGAGTGGCTAGGACAGACAAGCCCCATACTATTGTAGAGGACTGGCTAGGACAGACAAGTCCCATACTATTGTGGAGGAGTGGCTAGGACAGACAAGCCCCATACTATTGTGGAGGAGTGGCTAGAACAGACAAGCCCCATACTATTGTGGAGGAGTGGCTAGGACAGACAAGCCCCATACTATTGTGGAGGAGTGGCTAGGACAGACAAGCCCCATACTATTGTGGAGGAGTGGCTAGGACAGACAAGCCCCATACTATTGTAGAGGACTGGCTAGGACAGACAAGCCCCATACTATTGTGGAGGAGTGGCTAGGACAGACAAGCCCCATACTATTGTAGAGGAGTGGCTAGGACAGACAAGCCCCATACTATTGTAGAGGACTGGCTAGGACAGACAAGCCCCATACTATTGTGGAGGAGTGGCTAGGACAGACAAGCCCCATACTATTGTAGAGGAGTGGCTAGGACAGACAAGCCCCATACTATTGTGGAGGACTGGCTAGGACAGACAAGCCCCATACTATTGTAGAGGAGTGGCTAGGACAGGCAAGCCCCATACTATTGTGGAGGACTGGCTAGGACAGACAAGCCCCATACTATTATAGAGGACTGGCTAGGACAGACAAGCCCCATACTATTATAGAGGAGTGGCTAGGACAGACAAGCCCCATACTATTATAGAGGAGTGGCTAGGACAGACAAGCCCCATACTATTATAGAGGAGTGGCTAGGACAGACAAGCCCCATACTATTATAGAGGAGTGGCTAGGACAGACAAGCCCCATACTATTATAGAGGAGTGGCTAGGACAGGCAAGCCCCATACTGTTGTGGAGGACTGGCTAGGACAGACAAGCCCCATACTATTATAGAGGAGTGGCTAGGACAGAGAAGCCCCATACTATTATAGAGGAGTGGCTAGGACAGAGAAGCCCCATACTATTATAGAGGAGTGGCTAGGACAGACAAGCCCCATACTATTTTAGAGGAGTGGCTAGGACAGACAAGCACCATACTATTGTGGAGGAGTGGCTAGGACAGACAAGCCCCATACTATTGTAGAGGAGTGGCTAGGACAGACAAGCCCCATACTATTGTAGAGGAGTGGCTAGGACAGACAAGCCCCATACTATTATAGAGGAGTGGCTAGGACAGACAAGCCCCATACTATTATAGAGGAGTGGCTAGGACAGACAAGCCCCATACTATTATAGAGGAGTGGCTAGGACAGAGAAGCCCCATACTATTATAGAGGAGTGGCTAGGACAGACAAGCCCCATACTATTATAGAGGAGTGGCTAGGACAGACGAGCCCCATACTATTATAGAGGAGTGGCTAGGACAGAGAAGCCCCATACTATTGTGGAGGAGTGGCTAGGACAGACAAGCCCCATACTATTGTGGAGGAGTGGCTAGGACAGACAAGCCCCATACTATTGTGGAGGAGTGGCTAGGACAGACAAGCCCCATACTATTGTGGAGGAGTGGCTAGGACAGACAAGCCCCATACTATTGTGGAGGACTGGCTAGGACAGACAAGCCCCATACTATTGTAGAGGACTGGCTACGACAGACAAGCCCCATACTATTGTAGAGGACTGGCTACGACAGACAAGCCCCATACTATTGTGGAGGAGTGGCTACGACAGACAAGCCCCATACTATTGTGGAGGAGTGGCTAGGACAGACAAGCCCCATACTATTGTGGAGGAGTGGCTAGGACAGACAAGCCCCATACTATTGTGGAGGACTTAATTCTTCCTGCTGCCGTGGATATGGCTGGGACAATACTGGGGGAAAAGGCCCCAAAAATCTATACAGACAATGTCTTCATCAAACAACACTGTTTCACGATGCTTCAGTGGCATGTCAGAAGATGTTTTGAAACAATTAGTGCTTCGCATACAAAACAGTGATTTATATGTGTTACAGCTGGATGAGTCAACAGACTGGCACAGCTCCTGGTATATGTCTGTTACAGCTGGATGAGTCAACAGACTGGCACAGCTCCTGGTATATGTCTGTTACATGCTGGATGAGTCAACAGACTGGCACAGCTCCTGGTATATGTCTGTTACAGCTGGATGAGTAAACAGGCCTGGCACAGCTCCTGGTATATGTCTGTTACAGCTGGATGAGTAAACAGGCCTGGCACAGCTCCTGGTATATGTCTGTTACAGCTGGATGAGTCAACAGGCCTGGCACAGCTCCTGGTATATGTCTGTTACAGCTGGATGAGTCAACAGGCCTGGCACAGCTCCTGGTATATGTCTGTTACAGCTGGATGAGTCAACAGGCCTGGCACAGCTCCTGGTATATATCTGTTACAGCTGGATGAGTAAACAGGCCTGGCACAGCTCCTGGTATATGTCTGTTACAGCTGGATGAGTCAACAGGCCTGACACAGCTCCTGGTGTATGTCTGTTACAGCTGGATGAGTCAACAGGCCTGGCACAGCTCCTGGTATATGTCTGTTACAGCTGGATGAGTCAACAGGCCTGACACAGCTCCTGGTGTATGTCTGTTACAGCTGGATGAGTCAACAGGCCTGGCACAGCTCCTGGTATATGTCTGTTACAGCTGGATGAGTCAACAGACTGGCACAGCTCCTGGTATATGTCTGTTACAGCTGGATGAGTCAACAGGCCTGGCACAGCTCCTGGTATATGTCTGTTACAGCTGGATGAGTCAACAGGCCTGGCACAGCTCCTGGTGTATGTCTGTTACAGCTGGATGAGTCAACAGACTGGCACAGCTCCTGGTATATGTCTGTTACAGCTGGATGAGTCAACAGGCCTGGCACAGCTCCTGGTATATGTCTGTTACAACGGTGATGCAGTGCGCTCCGTCAGTGTCGTCCTCAGCATTTAGACTTGTTCTAAGCAAGGGCAGCAGGGTAGCCTAGTGGTTAGAGTGTTGGACTAGTAACCGGAAGGTTGCAAGTTCAAACCCCCGAGCTGACAAGGTACAAATATGTTGTTCTGCCCCTGAACAAGGCAGTTTCCTAGGCCGGCATTGAAAATAAGAATTTGTTCTTAACTGACTTGCCTAGTTAAATAAAGGTAAAAAATATATATTTTTTCATATTACAGGGTGATTACATTGATGACCTGTCACATTTTAAAGTCATTACTGTAAATTCCAAATATATAGTAGTGATGGAACTGAACTGTTGTATGTATATAGACATTGTTACTTAGTTAGTACTATGCTTTTTAGTCTCTTTATTGCCTCAGCCGCAATACCAGCAGCCTCTTGGGCTGGCGTTGCCGACATAGCTAGGGAATAGCCATATGCCTGCGTGGGGAAATGTAAACAAGGCAGGGGTAAGTGAATTAAGTGTTTTATTCTGGAGTGGAATTTTAGGAAAGTTAAACAAATAGTGATGTAGTTGTCTGATAGCTCAGTCACATAATTTCTTGTTTCCACTTTGATGTGACACTCCTAACTATAACAACCATTGCCTGATTAGCAACATCCCCCTTGATGGTTGAATGTAAGCGTCCCTTTTCGCGATTGTAATCTAGATGTTTTTTAATTGCCGTTTCATCAGACATCAGGGACACATTTTTTCTGTTCTCATAATTTGGACCAGGAGTTCCTGTAGTCTGAAGAAGTCCTTTAGATGTGGAGCTCGTGACTCCACGGCCTCCAACACTGTAGTCTGAAGAAGTCCTTTAGATGTGGAGCTAGTGACTCCACGGCCTCCAACACTGTAGTCTGAAGAAGTCCTTTAGATGTGGAGCTAGTGACTCCACGGCCTCCAACACTGTAGTTTGAAGAAGTCCTTTAGATGTGGAGCTAGTGACTCCACGGCCTCCAACACTGTAGTCTGAAGAAGTCCTTTAGATGTGGAGCTAGTGACTCCACGGCCTCCAACACTGTAGTTTGAAGAAGTCCTTTAGATGTGGAGCTAGTGACTCCACGGCCTCCAACACTGTAGTCTGAAGAAGTCCTTTAGATGTGGAGCTAGTGACTCCACGGCCTCCAACACTGTAGTCTGAAGAAGTCCTTTAGATGTGGAGCTAGTGACTCCACGGCCTCCAACACTGTAGTCTGAAGAAGTCCTTTAGATGTGGAGCTAGTGACTCCACGGCCTCCAACACTCTAGTCTGAAGAAGTCCTTTAGATGTGGAGCTAGTGACTCCACGGCCTCCAACACTGTAGTCTGAAGAAGTCCTTTAGATGTGGAGCTAGTGACTCCACGGCCTCCAACACTGTAGTCTGAAGAAGTCCTTTAGATGTGGAGCTAGTGACTCCACGGCCTCCAAAACTGTAGTTTGAAGAAGTCCTTTAGATGTGGAGCTAGTGACTCCACGGCCTCCAACACTGTAGTTTGAAGAAGTCCTTTAGATGTGGAGCTAGTGACTCCACGGCCTCCAACACTGTAGTTTGAAGAAGTCCTTTAGATGTGGAGCTAGTGACTCCACGGCCTCCAACACTGTAGTTTGAAGAAGTCCTTTAGATGTGGAGCTAGTGACTCCACGGCCTCCAACACTGTAGTCTGAAGAAGTCCTTTAGATGTGGAGCTCGTGACTCCACGGCCTCCAACACTGTAGTCTGAAGAAGTCCTTTAGATGTGGAGCTAGTGACTCCACGGCCTCCAACACTGGATCTTGTTTTGTTCTACAAATTATAAAAGAGGATAGATACGTGATGAAATCACCAGGTAATGGTACAGTCAATCCTAATTAGAAGTCAACATATGCGTTATTCCAATCTATCAGATGCACTCGGTTAAGATGGCGTTTAGTCTTGCAGCGTGACTGCTTTGCATTTGCTTGTTATTTGTTGTGTGATTTTGACAGCTGTATTATAAATTACTTTCCAATGATCCAGTGTCACAAATTAGGGCTTCTATTGATTGTGCAGTTCACCCTGGGATTAGCCTTGGATTGGTAAAATAATGTTAGCTAGCCATGCTGCCTTATGCTAGATGTGTTAAACCAAGCTATTGTTTTGTTTAATTTGTCGTAGCTAGCATGTTTTATCTATCAGTGATCATTGCTTTGGTGATTTGATTCGATGGGTAGTCATGGATACACTAGTCGATGGGTAGTCATGGATACACCAGTCGATGGGTAGTCATGGATACACTAGTCGATGGGTAGTCATGGATACACTAGTCGATGGGTAGTCATGGATACACTAGTCGATGGGTAGTCATGGATTCAGCACACTACTGATTACCCAGCCAACAATGTATGCCTCGCAATAATTACTCCAAAATCATCTTCTCATTATTTATTACATACAGTTGAAGTCGGACGTTTACATACAACTTAGGTTGGAGTCTTTTTAAAACTAGTTTTTCAAGCACTGCACAAATGTCTTGTTTTGGCAAGTCGGTTAGGACGTCTACTTTGTTCATGACACAAGTAATCTTTCCAACAATTGTTTACAGGCAGATTATTTCACTTATAATTCACTGTATCACAATTCCAGAAGTTTACGTACACTAAGTTGACTGTGCCTTTAAAAAGCTTGGGAAAATTCCAGAAAATGATGTCATAGCTTTAGAAGCATCTGATAGGCTAATTGACAACATTTGAGTTAATTGGAGGTGTACCTGTGGATGTATTTCAAGGCCTACCTTCACACTCAGTGCCACTTTGCTTGACATCATGGGAAAATCAAAAGAAATCAACCAAGACCTCAGAAAAAGAATTGTAGACCTCCACAAGTCTGGTACATCCTTGGGAGCAATTTACAAATGCCTAAAGGTTCCACGTTCATCTGTACAAACAATAGTACGCAAGTATAAACACCATGGGACCACGCAGCCGCCATACCGCTCAGGAAGAGCCATGACTACATGGAACTCTATTCCACAGTGCTACATAGAGCTGTGACTACATGGAACTCTATTCCACAGTACTACATAGAGCCATGACTACATGGAACTCTATTCCACAGTGCTACATAGAGCTGTGACTACATGGAACTCTATTCCACAGTACTACATAGAGCCGTGACTACATGGAACTCTATTCCACAGTACTACATAGAGCCATGACTACATGGAACTCTACTCCACAGTACCTCATAGAGCCATGACTACATGGAACTCTATTCCACAGTACTACATAGAGCCGTGACTACATGGAACTCTATTCCACAGTACTACATAGAGCCATGACTACATGGAACTCTACTCCACAGTACTACATAGAGCCGTGACTACATGGAACTCTATTCCACAGTACTACATAGAGCCATGACGACATGGAACTCTATTCCACAGTACCTCATAGAGCCGTGACTACATGGAACTCTATTCCACAGTACCTCATAGAGCCATGACTACATGGAACTCTATTCCACAGTACTACATAGAGCCGTGACTACATGGAACTCTATTCCACAGTACTACATAGAGCCATGACTACATGGAACTCTACTCCACAGTACTACATAGAGCCATGACTACATGGAACTCTATTCCACAGTACTACATAGAGCCGTGACTACATGGAACTCTATTCCACATCAGGTAACTGATGCAGCAGAAAAATCAGATTTTAAAAACAGATAAAAATACACCTTATGGAACAGCAGGGACTGTGAAGAGTCACAGGCACATACAAACACACACATGCAAAACACACACAACATACACACTATACACACACGTGCACATTGTGTATAATACTAATAAACACCAGGAAGAGCAGCAGCTTGGCAGGAATATAATGTCTATCGATAATAAACCCCAGGAAGAGCAGCTGATTGGAGGGAACTAATGTCTATCCATAATAAACACCAGGAAGAGAAGCTGATTGGAGGGAACTAATGTCTATCCATAATAAATACAAATGTGGGACCTTCTGAATATGTTAGATCACTTTGACCATTTGTCAGTATTCCAGCACCCAATATAGCATTCTCAACATCTACTCAATGCATTTTTATAACGATTGGCTTAAATATGTACAATTATGTGGCCTAGGATCTACTGACCTATTTAATCACTGGTGGCCGGAAACACATTTCTGAGTTGATTAAGTTAATTAAGTGGTTATTAATTTCGCCATTTACAGAATCTATTTCAATCATATTTGGCACAAATAAGCAATGCCAATTGGACAGACAAAACATTTCTAAAAAATATGTACTTGGCACAAGGTCAAGGTCACAGTGACCGGAAATGTTCATTGGTGTCAGGCATAGGTGTAATAGGTGGCAGGGAAGTCAGGCGCAGGAGAGTCAAACTGAGTGTAAAATGGAGTCTTTTAATAAAGTCCACGTAACATGTTCCATAACACTAAATGTACGTAAACAAACAAACATGGGTACGAGGACCCGACGCGCACCTATACAACATCACACCACACTGACAATAAAACAATCTCTGACAAAGACATGAGGGGAAACAGAGGGTTAAATACACAACAGGTAATGAATGGGATTGAAAACAGGTGTGTGGGAAGACAAGACTAAACCAATGGAAAATGAAAAATGGATCAATGATGGCTAGAAGACCGGTGACGTCAAACGCCGAGCACCGCCCGAACAAGGAGAGGCAACGACTTCGGTAGAAGTCGTGACAATTGGAGGTAATGACCTAACTGTATGACATATGGCCTGACCACGTGTTACAATAAACATGCGACTGGTCTGTTATTGATGGTCCTTAATTCATTCATTCATGCAACAGTGGATCAACTCACCAAAACACCTGTGTACATCAAAGGTGTGAAAAATATACGGGATGTTCAATATTTGTCATCACATAAAATCTGTTTTTTCTGTCTATAATCTCCTCTTTTCCATTTCCCCCTCTCAAACAGGGTTCTCTTTAGTGTTGCCGAATCCCTGGTTTAGATGATAGAGCTGAGGGAACACAGGGCTGAGGGAACACAGGGCTGAGGGAACACAGGGCTGAGTGAACACAGGGCTGAGGGAACACAGGGCTGAGGGAACACAGGGCTGAGGGAACACAGGGCTGAGGGAACACAGGGCTGAGGGAACACAGGGCTGAGGGAACACAGGGCTGAGGGAACATAGAGCTGAGGGTACATAGGGCTGAGGGTACATAGGGCTGAGGGTACATAGGGCTGAGGGAACATAGAGCTGAGGGAACATAGAGCTGAGGTTACATAGGGCTGAGGGTACATAGGGCTGAGGGAACATAGAGTTGAGGGAACATAGAGTTGAGGGAACATAGAGTTGAGGGTACATAGGGCTGAGGGTACATAGGGCTGAGGGTACATAGGGCTGAGGGTACATAGGGCTGAGGGTACATAGATCTGAGGGTACATAGGGCTGAGGGTACATAGGGCCGAGGGTACATAGGGCCGAGGGTACATAGATCTGAGGGTACATAGGGCTGAGGGTACATAGGGCTGAGGGTACATAGGGCTGAGGGAACATAGAGTTGAGGGAACATAGAGTTGAGGGAACATAGATCTGAGGGTACATAGGGCTGAGGGTACATAGGGCTGAGGGTACATAGGGCTGAGGGTACATAGATCTGAGGGTACATAGGGCCGAGGGTACATAGGGCCGAGGGAACATAGGGCCGAGGGAACATAGGGCCGAGGGTACATAGGGCCGAGGGTACATAGGGCCGAGGGAACATAGGGCCGAGGGTACATAGGGCCGAGGGTACATGGGGCCGAGGGAACATGGGGCCGAGGGAACATGGGGCCGAGGGAACACGGGGCCGAGGGAACATAGATCTGAGGGAACATAGATCTGAGGGAACACGGGGCTGAGGGAACACGGGGCTGAGGGAACACGGGGCTGAGGGAACACGGGGCTGAGGGAACACGGGGCTGAGGGAACACGGGGCTGAGGGAACACAGGGCCGAGGGAACACAGGGCCGAGGGAACACAGGGCTGAGGGAACATAGATCTGAGGGAACACGGGGCTGAGGGAACACGGGGCTGAGGGAACACAGGGCTGAGGGAACACAGATCTGAGGGAACACGGGGCTGAGGGAACACGGGGCTGAGGGAACACGGGGCTGAGGGAACACGGGGCTGAGGGAACACAGATCTGAGGGAACACAGGGCCGAGGGAACACAGGGCCGAGGGAACACAGGGCCGAGGGAACACAGGGCTGAGGGAACACAGGGCTGAGGGAACATAGATCTGAGGGAACACGGGGCTGAGGGAACACGGGGCTGAGGGAACATGGAGCCGAGAGAATATGGTCATGGTAGCCTATCTTTCCACAAGATAAAACCAATAATAGTTGTTAATCTCATTAAATGGCTTTCAATTATTATAGAATAGAATAAAAGAGAACCTATAATTATCATCTGAATTCAATGATCTAGTCATTGACAAAATGTTGATTGATGATGCATGCAAATATTATTATAGCCTACGATAAAATAATTAAAATAATATCTAAACTATATAGAAATATGTGATATGATATACAATGAAATCATGACCTTACAGGCGACATTCTTTAAATTAATTTGTGGTTGTGTGACTTCACTGAGTTTCTGATCTTTGTTGGATATTAGTGGGGCGTCGACATACCGCAGTCGACACACATTTCCATCAAGATGTCTTCATTCTCTGTAGACATGTCAGGTGTGAGCTGCTGCACCTCTGCTGTACGGTAGCACCCCTCAGGCGTAGAATCACACATTGTAGTCTTCCCTCCCTCCCTCCCTCCCTCCTCCCTCCCTCCTCCCTCCCTCCCTCCCTCCCTCTTTCACACCTATTGTATTTGAACACCGAGTCAGTTCATTGCTTTGTGGGAGAGTGTCTTCATTAGCACTGCTAATGTACCTCTCAGCGTCTCCACTTCCACTAACTGTCAAGTGCTATGCCAAGATAATAACGCAACGCAAGGACAAGCCTCATAGAAGACAGTGTACAGGGGAAGTAGGTCTAGAGACAGATGTGTGGCCCTTATTTTACTCCCAAGTCCCACCCACTACTTTGGCCCCTCATTCGCTGTGGCCAATTACAAGAGGAGCAGGCCCCAGTCTGAAGCCTGTCTTACTGCCTAACGTTGTACGGCAGTATAACTAACATGTAGCTAACATGGAACTGACATGTAACTAACATGTAACTAACATGTAACTAAAACATAACTAACATGTAAGTAACATTTAACTAAAATGGAACTAACATGTAACTACCATGTAACTAACATGTAACTAACATGTAACTAAAACATAACTAACATGTAACTAACATGTAACTAATAAGGCTGCATGGCAGTATATGTAACATGCCCCGTCCAACCAGACTGCCAGGCTGCATGGCAGTATATCTAACATGCCCCATCCAACCAGACTGCCAGGCTGCATGGCAGGGCAGTACATCTAACATGCCCCGTCCAACCAGACTGCCAGGCTGCATGGCAGGGCAGTACATCTAACATGCCCCGTCCAACCAGACTGCCAGGCTGCATGGCAGGGCAGTGCATCTAACATGCCCCGTCCAACCAGACTGCCAGGTTGCATGGCAGGGCAGTATATCTAACATGCCCCATCCAACCAGACTGCCAGGCTGCATGGCAGTACATCTAACATGCCCCATCCAACCAGACTGCCAGGCTGCATCGCAGTATATCAAACATGCCCCGTCCAACCAGACTGCCAGGCTGCATGGCAGTACATCTAACATGCCCCGTCCAACCAGACTGCCAGGCTTCATGGCAGTATATCAAACATGCCCCGTCCAACCAGACTGCCAGGCTGCATGGCAAGGCAGTATATCCAACATGCCCCATCCAATCAGACTGCCAGGCTGCATGGCAGTACATCTAACATGCCCCGTCCAACCAGACTGCCAGGCTTCATGGCAGTATATCAAACATGCCCCGTCCAACCAGACTGCCAGGCTGCATGGCAAGGCAGTATATCTAACATGCCCCGTCCAACTAGACTGCCAGGCTGCATGGCAGTATATCAAACATGCCCTGTCCAACCAGACTGCCAGGCTGCATGGCAGAGCAGTATATCTAACATGCCCCGTCCAACCAGACTGCCAGGCTGCATGGCAGGGCAGCATCACTGGCCCACAGATATCATCTGCTACAGTTCTAGTTGGACTATGCCAGAAGACATCTGCTGCAGCCCCGGCTCCATCCCCCCGTATCCACACAGAGGATCATGTCAACCTCTCCGAGACAATACATTAGGAGGCGGCCATTCGGTCTGTGTCATGGAGGGTAGATTAGTGGAGAGGAGGGTAGTGGGGAGGGGAGGTGAGGAAAGGAGGGTTGTGGAGAGGAGAGTAGTGGAGATGAGTGGAGATGAGAGGAGGGTAGTGGAGAGGAGAGGTGAGGAAAGGAGGGTTGTGGAGAGGAGAGGAGTGGAGAGGAGGGTAGTGGAGAGTAGTCGAGAGAAGGGTAGTGGAGAGGAGAGGAGAGGAGGGTAGTGGAGTGGAGAGGAGGGTAGTGGAGAGGAGAGGAGTGTAGTGGAGAGGAGGGTAGTAGAGAGAGGAGTAGTGGAGAGGAGAGGAGGGTAGTGGAGAGGAGAGGAGGGTAGTGGAGAGGTGAGGAGGGAGTGGAGAGGAGGGTAGTGGAGAGGTGAGGAGGGAGTGGAGTGGAGAGGAGAGGAGAGGAGGGTAGTGGAGAGGAGGGTAGTGGAGAGGAGGGTAGTGGAGAGGAGGGTAGTGGAGAGGAGGGTAGTGGAGAGGAGGGTAGTGGAGAGGAGGGTAGTGGAGAGGAGAGGAGGGTAGTGGAGAGGTGAGGAGGGAGTGGAGAGGAGAGTAGTGGAGAGGAGGGTAGTGTAGTGGAGAGGAGAGGAGGGTAGTGGAGAGTAGAGTAGTGGAGAGGAGAGGAGGGTAGTGGGAGAGGAGGGTAGTGGAGAGGAGGGTAGTGGAGAGGAGAGTAGTGGAGAGGAGGGTAGTGGAGAGGAGGGTAGTGGAGAGGAGAGGAGGGTAGTGGAGAGGAGAGGAGGGTAGTGGAAGGGAGAGTGGGTAGTAGAGAGGAGGGTATGGTAGTGGAGAGGAGAGTAGAGTAGAAGAGAGGAGAGGAGGGTGGTGGAGGGGAGGGTAGTGGAGAGGAGGGTAGAAGTTAGGAGAGGAATGTATTAGAGAGGAGAGGAGGGTAGTGGAGAGGAGGGGAGAGGAGAGGAGGGTAGTGGAGTGTAGTGGAGAGGAGAGGAGGGTAGTGGAGAGGAGAGAAGGGTAGTGGAGAGGAGAGGAGGGTAGTGGAGAGGAGAGTTGTGGAGAGGAGAGGAGGGTAGTGGAGAGGAGGGTAGTGGAGAGGAGAGGTGGGTAGTGGAGAGGAGGGTAGTGGAAGGGAGAGGAGGGTAGTAGAGAGGAGGGGATGGTAGTGGAGAGGAGAGCAGGGTAGTAGAGAGGAGAGTAGAGTAGAGGAGAGGAGGGTGGTAGAGAGGAGGGGAGGGTAGTGGAGAGGAGGGTAGAAGTTGGGAGAGGAGGGTAGAAGTTGGGAGAGGAGGGTAGAAGTTGGGAGAGGAGGGTAGAAGTTGGGAGAGGAATGTATTAGAGAGGAGAGGAGGGTAGTGGAGAGGAGGGTAGGGGAGAGGAGAAGAGGGTAGTGGAGAGGAGAAGAGGGTAGTAGAGAGGACAGGAGGGTAGTGGAGAGAAGACGAGGGTAGTAGAGAGGAGACGAGGGCAGTAGAGAGGAGACGAGGGTTGTAGAGAAGAGGGTAGTGGAGAGGAGAGGGGGGTAGTAGAGAGGAGAGGAGGGTAGTGGAGATGAGGGTAGTGGAGAGGTGTGGAGGGTAGTAGAGAGGAGGGTAGTGGAGAGGAGAGGAGGGTAGTGGAGATGAGAGGGGGTTAGTGGAGAGTAGAGGAGGGTAGTAGAGAGGAGAGGAGGGTAGAAGAGAGGAGAGGAGAGTAGTGGAGAGGAGAGGAGGGTAGTGGAATGGAGGGTAGTGGAGAGGAGGGTATTGGAGAGGAGAGGAGGGTAGTAGAGAGGACTGGAGGGTAGTGGAGAGGAGAGGAGAGTAGTGGAGAGGAGAGGAGAGTAGTAGAGAGAAGAGGAGGGTAGTAGAGTGAAGAGGAGGGTAGTAGAGGGTAGTGGAGAGGAGAGGAGGGTACTGGAGACGAGAGGAGGGTAGTGGAGAGGAAAGGATGGTTGTGGAGAGGAGGTTAGTAGAGAAGAGAGGAGGGTGGTGGAGAGGATAGGTGTGTTATAGAGAGGAAAGGAGGGTAGTGGAGAGGAGGGTAGTAGAGAGGAGAGGAGGGTAGTGGAGTGGAGAGGAGGATAAGAGAGAGGAGAGGAGGGTAGTGGAGAGGAGGGTAGTGGATAGGAGAGAAGGGTAGTGGAAATGAGAGGGTAATAGAGAGTAGAGGAGGGTAGTGGAGAGTAGAGGAGGGCAGTAGATAGGAGAGGGGGGTAGTAGAGAGGAGAGGAGGGTAGTGGAGAGGAGAGGAGGGTAGTGGAGAGGAGAGGAGGGTAGTGGAGAGGAGAGGAGGGTAGTGGAGAGGAGAGGAGGGTAGTGGAGAGGAGGGTAGTGGAGAGGAGAGGAGGGTCGTGGAGAGGAGGGTAGTAGAGAGGAGAGGAGGGTAGTGGAGAGGAGAGGAGGGTAGTGGAGAGGAGGGTAGTGGAGAGGATAGGAGGGTAGTGGAGAGGATAGGAGGGTAGTGGAGAGGAAAGGAGGGTAGTAGAGACGAGAGGAGGGTAGTGAGGAGGAGAGGAGGGTAGTGGAGAGGAGAGGGGGGTAGAGGAGAGGAGGGTAGTAGAGCGGAGAGGAGAGTAGTGGAGAGGAGTGGAGAAGAGGGTAGTGGATTGGAGAAGAGAAGAGGGTAGTGGAGGGTAGTGGAAAGGAGAGGAGGGTAGTAGAGAGGAGAGGAGGGTAGAGGAGAGGAGGGTAGTAGAGAGGAGAGGAGGGTAGTAGAGAGAGAGGAGGGTAGTAGAGAGGAGAGGAGGGTAGTGGAGAGGAGAGAGGGGAGTGGAGAGGAGAGGAGGGTAGTGGAGAGGAGAGGAGGTTAGTGGAGAGGAGTGGAGGGTAGTGGAGAGGAGTGGAGGGTAGTGGAGAGGAGTGGAGGGTAGTGGAGAGGAGAGGGTGGTAGTGGAGAGGAGAGGAGCGTCGTAGAGAGGAGGGGAGGGTAGAAGAGAGGAGAGGAGAGTAGTGGAGAGGAGAGGAGGGTAGTGGAATGGAGGGTAGTGGAGAGGAGGGTATTGGAGAGGAGAGGAGGGTAGTAGAGAGGACTGGAGGGTAGTGGAGAGGAGAGGAGAGTAGTGGAGAGGAGAGGAGAGTAGTAGAGAGAAGAGGAGGGTAGTAGAGTGAAGAGGAGGGTAGTAGAGGGTAGTGGAGAGGAGAGGAGGGTACTGGAGACGAGAGGAGGGTAGTGGAGAGGAAAGGATGGTTGTGGAGAGGAGGTTAGTAGAGAAGAGAGGAGGGTGGTGGAGAGGATAGGTGTGTTATAGAGAGGAAAGGAGGGTAGTGGAGAGGAGGGTAGTAGAGAGGAGAGGAGGGTAGTGGAGTGGAGAGGAGGATAAGAGAGAGGAGAGGAGGGTAGTGGAGAGGAGGGTAGTGGATAGGAGAGAAGGGTAGTGGAAATGAGAGGGTAATAGAGAGTAGAGGAGGGTAGTGGAGAGTAGAGGAGGGCAGTAGATAGGAGAGGGGGGTAGTAGAGAGGAGAGGGAGGGTAGTGGAGAGGAGAGGAGGGTAGTGGAGAGGAGGGTAGTGGAGAGGAGAGGAGGGTAGTGGAGAGGAGAGGAGGGTAGTGGAGAGGAGGGTAGTGGAGAGGAGAGGAGGGTAGTGGAGAGGAGGGTAGTGGAGAGGAGAGGAGGGTCGTGGAGAGGAGGGTAGTAGAGAGGAGAGGAGGGTAGTGGAGAGGAGAGGAGGGTAGTGGAGAGGAGGGTAGTGGAGAGGATAGGAGGGTAGTGGAGAGGATAGGAGGGTAGTGGAGAGGAAAGGAGGGTAGTAGAGACGAGAGGAGGGTAGTGAGGAGGAGAGGAGGGTAGTGGAGAGGAGAGGGGGTAGAGGAGAGGAGGGTAGTAGAGCGGAGAGGAGAGTAGTGGAGAGGAGTGGAGAAGAGGGTAGTGGATTGGAGAAGAGAAGAGGGTAGTGGAGGGTAGTGGAAAGGAGAGGAGGGTAGTAGAGAGGAGAGGAGGGTAGAGGAGAGGAGGGTAGTAGAGAGGAGAGGAGGGTAGTAGAGAGGAGAGGAGGGTAGTAGAGAGGAGAGGAGGGTAGTGGAGAGGAGAGAGGGGAGTGGAGAGGAGAGGAGGGTAGTGGAGAGGAGAGGAGGTTAGTGGAGAGGAGTGGAGGGTAGTGGAGAGGAGTGGAGGGTAGTGGAGAGGAGAGGGTGGTAGTGGAGAGGAGAGGAGCGTCGTAGAGAGGAGGGTAGTGGAGAGGAGAGGGGGGTAGTAGAGAGGAGAGGAGGGTAGTGGTGTGGAGGGTGGTAGAGAGGAAGGTAGTAGAGAGGAAGGTAGTAGAGAGGAGAGGAGGGTAGTAGAGAGGAGAGGAGGGTAGTAGAGAGGAGAGGAGGGTAGTGAAGAGGAGAGGAGGGTAGTAGAGAGGGAGAGGAGGGTAGTGAAGAGGAGGGTAGTGAAGAGGAGGGTAGTGAAGAGGAGGGTAGTGAAGAGGAGGGTAGTAGAGAGGAGAGGAGGGTAGTAGAGAGGAGAGGAGGGTAGTGGAGAGGAGGGTAGTGGAGAGGAAAGGGGGGTAGTGGAGAGGAGAGGGGGGTAGTGGAGAGGAGAGGAGGGTAGTGGAGAGGAAAGGGGGTAGTGGAGAGGGGGGTAGTGGAGAGGAGATGAGGGTAGTAGAGAGGAGATGAGGGTCGTAGAGAGGAGAGGAGGGTAGTAGAGAGGAGAGGAGGGTTGGGGGGCTCCGTCGGTAAAGCCCGATTTTTACTGGATCTGAAAGCTGTTGTTTCTTGTACAATCAACGGTTCTTTATTACAATGTATCAATCAACGGTTCTTTATTACAATGTATCAATCAACGGTTCTTTATTACACTATATCAATCAACGGTTCTTTATTACAATGTATCAATCAACAGTTCTTTATTACAATGTATCAATCAACAGTTCTTTATTGCAATGTATCAATCAACGGTTCTTTATTACACAATATCAATCAACGGTTCTTTATTACACTATATCAATCAACGGTTCTTTATTACAATGTATCAATCAACGGTTCTTTATTACAATGTATCAATCAACGGTTCTTTATTACAATGTATCAATCAACGGTTCTTTATTACAATGTGTCAATCAACGGTTCTTTATTACAATGTGTCAATCAACGGTTCTTTACATTGTATCAATCAACGGTTCTTTATTACAATGTATCAATCAACGGTTCTTTATTACAATGTATCAATCAACGGTTCTTTATTACAATGTATCAATCAACGGTTCTTTATTACAATGTGTCAATCAACGGTTCTTTATTACAATGTGTCAATCAACGGTTCTTTATTACAATGTATCAATCAACGGTTCTTTATTACAATGTGTCAATCAACGGTTCTTTATTACAATGTATCAATCAACGGTTCTTTATTACACTATATCAATCAACGGTTCTTTATTACAATGTATCAATCAACGGTTCTTTATTACACTATATCAATGGTTTTGTCTAAGGGGTCCTCGGTCTAGTTACATTGTCTGCGTGCATGTATGTGAGACATCAGCATTTGAGGACCGTGTTGGATACACATTTGCCCTGAAGACAGCAATTTACTGAGTCGAGGGCCAGCTCCCTCTTACCTACCAGACTCAGCACCTGATGTACTTATCAACCAGACTCACAGCACCTGATGTATTTATCTACCAGACTCACAGCACCTGATGTACTTATCTACCAGACTCACAGCACCTGATGTACTTATCAACCAGACTCACAGCTCCTGATGTACTTATCAACCAGACTCATCACCTGATTTACTTATCTACCAGACTCACAGCACCTGATGTACTTATCTACCAGACTCAGCACCTGATGTACTTATCTACCAGACTCAGCACCTGATGTACTTATCTACCAGACTCCGCTCCTGATGTACTTATCAACCAGACTCACAGCACCTGATGTATTTATCAACCAGACTCACAGCACCTTATGTACTTATCTACTAGACTCAGCTCCTGATGTACTTATCTACTAGACTCAGCTCCTGATGTACTTATCAACCAGACTCACAGCACCTGATGTACTTATCTACCAGACTCACAGCACCTTATGTACTTATCTACCAGACTCACAGCACCTGATGTACTTATCTACCAGACTCAGCACCTGATGTACTTATCTACCAGACTCAGCACCTGATGTACTTATCTACCAGACTCAGCACCTGATGTACTTATCAACCAGACTCACAGCACCTGATGTACTTATCAACCAGACTCAGCACCTGATGTACTTATCTACCAGACTCAGCACCTGATGTACTTATCTACCAGACTCAGCTCCTGATGTACTTATCAACCAGACTCACAGCACCTGATGTACTTATCTACCAGACTCAGCACCTGATGTACTTATCAACCAGACTCACAGCACCTGATGTACTTATCTACCAGACTCAGCACCTGATGTACTTATCTACCAGACTCAGCACCTGATGTACTTATCTACCAGACTCAGCACCTGATGTACTTATCAGACTCAGCTCCTGATGACTTATCAACCAGACTCAGCACCTGATGTACTTATCTACCAGACTCAGCACCTGATGTACTTATCTACCAGACTCACAGCACCTGATGTACTTATCAACCAGACTCAGCTCCTGATGTACTTATCAACCAGACTCAGCTCCTGATGTACTTATCAACCAGACTCAGCTCCTGATGTACTTATCTACCAGACTCAGCACCTGATGTACTTATCTACCAGACTCAGCACCTGATGTACTTATCTACCAGACTCAGCACCTGATGTACTTATCTACCAGACTCAGCACCTGATGTACTTATCTACCAGACTCAGCACCTGATGTACTTATCTACCAGACTCAGCACCTGATGTACTTATCTACCAGACTCAGCACCTGATGTACTTATCTACCAGACTCAGCACCTGATGTACTTATCTACCAGACTCAGCACCTGATGTACTTATCTACCAGACTCAGCACCTGATGTATTTATCTACCAGACTCAGCACCTGATGTACTTATCTACCAGACTCAGCTCCTGATGTACTTATCAACCAGACTCAGCACCTGATGTACTTATCAACCAGACTCAGCACCTGATGTACTTATCTACCAGACTCAGCACCTGATGTACTTATCTACCAGACTCACAGCACCTGATGTACTTATCAACCAGACTCAGCTCCTGATGTACTTATCAACCAGACTCAGCTCCTGATGTACTTATCAACCAGACTCAGCTCCTGATGTACTTATCTACCAGACTCAGCACCTGATGTACTTATCTACCAGACTCAGCTCCTGATGTACTTATCTACCAGACTCAGCACCTGATGTACTTATCTACCAGACTCAGCACCTGATGTACTTATCTACCAGACTCAGCACCTGATCTACTTATCTACCAGACTCAGCACCTGATGTACTTATCTACCAGACTCAGCACCTGATGTACTTATCTACCAGACTCAGCACCTGATGTACTTATCTACCAGACTCAGCACCTGATGTACTTATCTACCAGACTCAGCACCTGATGTACTTATCTACCAGACTCAGCACCTGATGTATTTATCTACCAGACTCACAGCACCTGATGTACTTATCTACCAGACTCACAGCACCTGATGTACTTATCTACCAGACTCACAGCACCTGATGTACTTATCAACCAGACTCACAGCTCCTGATGTACTTATCGACCAGACTCATCACCTGATTTACTTATCTACCAGACTCACAGCACCTGATGTACTTATCTACCAGACTCAGCACCTGATGTACTTATCTACCAGACTCAGCACCTGATGTACTTATCTACCAGACTCAGCTCCTGATGTACTTATCTACCAGACTCACAGCACCTGATGTACTTATCAACCAGACTCAGCACCTGATGTACTTATCAACCAGACTCACAGCACCTTATGTACTTATCTACTAGACTCAGCTCCTGATGTACTTATCTACTAGACTCAGCTCCTGATGTACTTATCAACCAGACTCACAGCACCTGATGTACTTATCAACCAGACTCGCAGCACCTGATGTACTTATCTACCAGACTCACAGCACCTGATGTACTTATCTACCAGACTCACAGCACCTGATGTACTTATCTACCAGACTCACAGCACCTGATGTACTTATCTACCAGACTCAGCACCTGATGTACTTATCTACCAGACTCAGCACCTGATGTACTTATCTACCAGACTCAGCACCTGATGTACTTATCAACCAGACTCACAGCACCTGATGTACTTATCTACCAGACTCAGCTCCTGATGTACTTATCAACCAGACTCACAGCACCTGATGTACTTATCTACCAGACTCAGCACCTGATGTACTTATCAACCAGACTCACAGCACCTGATGTACTTATCTACCAGACTCAGCACCTGATGTACTTATCTACCAGACTCAGCACCTGATGTACTTATCTACCAGACTCAGCACCTGATGTACTTATCTACCAGACTCAGCTCCTGATGTACTTATCAACCAGACTCAGCACCTGATGTACTTATCTACCAGACTCAGCACCTGATGTACTTATCTACCAGACTCACAGCACCTGATGTACTTATCAACCAGACTCGGCTCCTGATGTACTTATCAACCAGACTCGGCTCCTGATGTACTTATCAACCAGACTCGGCTCCTGATGTACTTATCTACCAGACTCAGCACCTGATGTACTTATCTACCAGACTCAGCACCTGATGTACTTATCTACCAGACTCAGCACCTGATGTACTTATCTACCAGACTCAGCACCTGATGTACTTATCTACCAGACTCAGCACCTGATGTACTTATCTACCAGACTCAGCACCTGATGTACTTATCTACCAGACTCAGCACCTGATGTACTTATCTACCAGACTCAGCACCTGATGTACTTATCAACCAGACTCAGCACCTGATGTACTTATCTACCAGACTCAGCACCTGATGTACTTATCTACCAGACTCAGCACCTGATGTACTTATCTACCAGACTCAGCACCTGATGTACTTATCTACCAGACTCAGCACCTGATGTACTTATCTACCAGACTCAGCACCTGATGTACTTATCTACCAGACTCAGCACCTGATGTACTTATCTACCAGACTCAGCACCTGATGTACTTATCAACCAGACTCAGCACCTGATGTACTTATCTACCAGACTCAGCATCTGATGAGCCCAGGTAGAAACATATAGAGAGACTAGAAGTTAGGATTATAAGGGTCACTGTGAACCCAGGTAGAAACTAACAGCAGCAGTTACTTCCCTCACAGAGTGGTGGTTGACGTTCGGCTCTCCCCATGCAGGGACGCCCTCCTTCAGTCAGTCGATGGCTAGCTCGGTAGTTGGTAAGACATGGAGATAAGTACAATAAGAAGACATGCAGATAAGTACAATAATAAGACACACTGATAAGTACAATAATAAAAATGCTGATAAGTACAATAATAAGACATGCAGATAAGTACAATAATAAGACATGCTGATAAGTACAATAATAAGACATGCTGATAAGTACAATAATAAGACATGCAGATAAGTACAATAATAAGACATGCTGATAAGTACAATAATAAGACATGCAGATAAGTACAATAATAAGACATGCTGATAAGTACAATAATAAGACATGCTGATAATATAAGACATAATGGTAGTCTCTAGGTTCCTCTACTCCTTTATAATGTCTCTCCCAGGGCCTCCTCTCTACTCCTTTATAATGTCTCTCCCAGGGCCTCCTCTCTACTCCTTTATAAAGTCTCTCCCAGGGCCTCCTCTCTACTCCTTTATAATGTCTCTCCCAGGGCCTCCTCTCTACTCCTTTATAATGTCTCTCCCAGGGCCTCCTCTCTACTCCTTTATAATGTCTCCCAGGGCCTCCTCTCTACTCCTTTAATGTCTCTCCCAGGGCCTCCTTATAATGTCTCTCCCAGGGCCTCCTCTCTATAATGTCTCTCCCAGGGCCTCCCTCTCTACTCCTTTATAATGTCTCTCCCACTCCCTTTATAAAGTCCTCCTCTCTACCTCCTTTATAATGTCTCTCCCAGGGCCTCCTCTCCTCTCTACTCCTTTATAATGTCTCTCCCAGGGCCTCCCTCTCTACTCCTTTATAATGTCTCTCCCAGGGCCTCCTCCTCTCTACTCCTTTATAATGTCTCTCCCAGGGCCTCTCCTCCTCTCTACTCCTTTATAAAGTCTCTCCCAGGGCCTCCCTCTCTACTCCTTTATAATGTCTCTCCCAGGACTCCTCTCCTCCTTAATGTCTCTCCCAGGGCCTCCTCTCTACTCCTTTATAATGTCTCTCCCAGGGCCTCCTCTCTACTCCTTTATAATGTCTCTCCCAGGGCCTCCTCCTCTCTACTCCTTTA